>NW_026848581.1:0-35893 GCF_030435595.1 Desarmillaria tabescens | reverse complement strand
TTTAGCTACCGTAGAAGTTGGTCGTGTCCTGTCGTGGGGTCCGGTTGCTTTCGTGTCCGAGGTCTTGTCAGTCAGCAAAGTTCCTGGGAGATCGAAGTGTCTCTAATTAGTATGTACTGTGGCTAGTTGGAGGCAGTCCCATCATAGTCACTGACAGTGGTAGAGGTTGGTGGGACGGTGGCTGTATACAAAAACTGAAAACGGAAGGTGACCACATCATGACATGTAAGGTACTAGTGCGCTTTGCCACTTGCTGGCGCTACTTGTTATATCTATCCTCTTCATTAACCACCATGAGCGCCAGGTTGTTCGAAATCAAAGGATGGGCCACATCGCAATAGCCATCCTACTGACCATCAAACCAAGTGTCGTATATAATTCCCCAATGACCCGTGAAGTCTCAAGATTGAGCGGTTTGGTATGTCCTTTAAATAGTAATTCTTCAGCAATGAAATCATTTAAATAAAATCATCTATAAGCACATTTCTGATGCCGCCGCAGCACCCGGATTCAATCAAGCGGTAGCATGTATGGTGGCGGCAGTCGGCGTGGGTTATATGTTGGAGCACGATCTGGTCCGGCTGCGAGACCGGCACTATGTATGTTGCGTCCTTCTGTCACGCTACTATAACTGAAGAGCGTTCAATTTAGTTTCAATGACTTTGACATGGGGTGTACTGAGCCTCATAACGTGCGCAACTTCAAGGGGAAGCGCTACACTGCTGTTTAGTGGGATCAATCACATACTGTTCAGCGGGCTGTCATACTATTTTGACTCTTCCCTTGTCAAGTAGCACAGTGTTTATGTCTGAGCGCTTGTATGTAGTAAATGTTTCCTGCATCACATCGTACCTGTGGCTATAGACGATTGGCTACGTGTTACATTCTATGGTCACTAGCATATTGAATTCATCAGAATGGGAAACTCTTAGAAAGCGAAATATACACTCGAGCTCGGTCACATAGGTCTGCTACTGAACATTTTATTGACAGCTATCGACAACATGTTTACACCGGCCTGTCCAGGATCAAAGCAGAATTCAATCCTGCTACGAGGATATGCCGGTGCCGAAAAGTCCCGGAAATCATAGTGACATCATATAATAGTCTTGCGGACCACCATAGTCTGGATTGCTCGTAGCCTACTCATCTATCAACGCCAGCTTACGGAGCAACGATGAGCACGGAATCTCCCACCAGGAGTTGCTGATCAGATGCATTTAGTCAACATTTAGTAGTATTACTTGGGCGTAAGGTCGTTTTATTTCCCTGTCGACATCATACAGAAACATCTCTGCCGCCGCCTGTCGTCGCTCGAAAAGTATTCCGTCGTCTAAGGGACGTCAGGAAGTTCGGGCCGGTCGCCTTGAGGAAGGCCATGGAAACTGACTAAGCAAGATGATCGGGAGATGACTAAGCATGCAAGCCATGCAGGATGCACGCCTGTCCACCCTACCACCAGCACATCTTTTTCTTGACGCCGCTATGCCTAACATTTATCGGACACGAATCCCTTCATATCCTTCAGAACCTGATGCCAATGACCCCGGGCCCTCACCAATCGATGCTGACGACTCTATCGTGCTGTCGGACCTTGTGCGGACCGGTGAAGCCTCTCGCCTTCGACGACGAGGTGCAATGAGACTCGACCACGGCCACACATCGCAGACAGGACCTTCCAGCATAATAGCGCCCAATGCCGGTGCTGTCGTGGTGGATTCACCGTCATGGGAGTCGGATCCAGAGGACCGAGACCCAGTTCTTGAATCGGCGTTGAGCAGGAACGACCGGAGTTTGAGGTACGCACGCAGCCAGCGGGAGGTTTCGCGGCATATGAAGGACGAGTATACGTGGAACTTGTTCTGCGGAGGCCACGAGGAGGATGCAGTAATAGAGGAGACCTTGTCACCCGTCTCGAGAGGTTCGTTCGTGCCGTCTATCATGCCTCTGTACCCGTCGACTGCTCAATCGCCGCCGTCGTCTTTCAAAGCGAACAATTCGTAGAACAAATGGCTGTGGGGCCCTTGTTCATATGCGAGCTACGCCCCGGCAGCGTTTGGGTGTGTGGACCGCGAAAAGTGAGCGTCGGATGCCGTAGTGGCCATGGACTCTTCATATTTCGATCGCTCTGCCGTCGCTAAGATCCTCAGGTGCCTGCGGATGTGTGCGCGAAGGTGTTGGTTGTGCTGTATGGTAAGGATCCCACTACTTCTATGTCTACGTACACGTTCATTAATTTTTTTTTCAGTGGAAATCCTTTGGGCACCCGGTATAGGCCGTGTAAAACTGCCGGTGATAGTATTTTCACCACTCCGTCGATATTTCGGCGCCACGTTGTCCCCAAGGTCCTCGATATTGGCACGCCTCAAATCAGTCTCAGTCAACCTGGGACTTATAATCCCGAATTCTACATCTACACTTTCTTTTCAACGGCTGTTTCCTCAGCTCCGGGTTACACGTTTCCCCCACGTCTTCCTCATCATTCATCTTCGACCCCCTCATCTGCTTCGCAACGGCAGCAGTCATCTTCATATCCATTTCTTCCGCCACCGCCACCACTGGTTGAAGTCGATGATACCGAAGAGGCGACGCCCACCTTTGGTAACATCATGTTCTCCCGCGTAATGACTTCGTCGCCGACACAGCTCTCCGACGTCGGAGAAGATGATCGCGAGTCAGACCGAGGTGATGACTATACCCTGCCATTACCGGCTGACTGGGCAGATTTTGCCAACCGAGCGCCGCTCGACCCCGACGGCGAATTCTTAACCGACGTCGAGGCCCCAAACTCTCCGGACAAGAACGAGGTCATGCTCATACCGGAGCGGTAGCGACCCTCTAAATGGCATGTTTTTCATTGGAGTTTTCATTCTCCTACATTTTCGTGTGTTGCATCTTCTATTTTCATCACATTTCAAGGAATTTCTGCCATTACCTTTTCGTATGGACTCATCTTTGTTTTATATATTCGTACATCATCTATTATCTACTTCGACTGTATATTACAATGGCATGCATCTTATACCCAGGCATATTCGTAGCCCTGTATTATACGTCCCTAAACTTTATATCGGCCATACTCAAAATATATTACTTACCAACACACCGATCCAGTAGAGAATATTGTACTAGAGGCTAGAGCCGGACGAGACTGCATCAAGGCATCTAGGCCAGACTTGTCTTTGGATCGAAGAAATACTTGCACATTTCCTTAGGAAGCTACTGGGTTAATGAATCCCTATGGAGCCCATACCAATAGTCACGGACATACCAGAGGAGCCAAGGGAGCGCCTGATTGCCGCTACCGACGTGAAATCAGTCCCTAATAAAGAGGTGACGTGTCGGTAAGTATTAGATGGAAAAGACCAGCCATCGCTACGGCATCGGACATAGACCAGCTGCATTCTGCGCCTGACGCAATGCTACAACATCACATTGTCCTAACAACCCTCTTAGAGGTTCCGCCGATGTCGACTGCGAGGTTTCTACAATAGACAATAGACGGAAACGCAGCATACAAACAACTGCCACTGTGCAACTTAAGCGCCATTTGTGATCGCACCCTGATTGTGAATTCTGGAAAAAAACACCAGATGAAGACGTTCCAAATATGCCACATGCTGTAGCCAACAAGACCAATCCTGGTTCGAAGGATCTTTCCTACCCCTCTTCTGTCGAAGTCACCCACCCTATTCGTGTAGCGAGATGAATGATCTGGGGTCGGTACCAATCGCATCGTGTGTTAGGCATCGTGATCAAGAAGACCACGACTAAAAGATAGACAGGGACATGATATCATCCCGTTGTGGTACCAAACCTGGTTCGCTGTCCTCCAGAGACGGCCAACGTCCAGGGAATTGGAGCTAACACGTTTAACGCGCTTGGGTCTAACCCTGTATGGGAGCAAAGAACACATATATACACGAGGTCCACACGCTTGGGTTTTGCGCCAGCCCTTTACCGCATGATTGTTACGTTGGCCCCAGTAGATCGCCTCGCAGTTCAGTCCCACGTAGCCAAATATAAGTCCCCAGAGAATAAGAATTAATTGAACGAAGAAAACGATACAAGGAGAGCAACAGTGAACCAAGCAATCTATACCCGGGCTCATGTCGCATCTACCAAAACAGCATTTTGACTTCCTGCTCCAGGGTCACAGAATTAGCAGATACCTAGTCAAAAAAGAACTGCTCCTTACCCGATTCCTTCGCCAAAGCATCCTCCCATCCCTCCTCGAACAAATCCCGCATTCGCCGAAGGATGCGCAACGGACGCCGCGATCTTGGGTCGGTTCTTGGCTTTGAGATCCGCTTGCCACGCATCGACGGCTTTGGGTTACTTGGCTGCACAAGAACCACGTCAGCCTTGTAGCATGTAATACATCCGTCACTTATTCTTACCTTGGCGCATACGTCCTAGCAAACAAAGCTGCCTCTGGTGCTCGTTGTGTCTTTACCAAGGAGGTCCACGCAAGACTTGGCATCTCCAAGCTGGAACATCGACGCAAAAGCCAAGTTGTTCAAGCCTTTCTCAGCTGTTTGCGGTATCAGTAATGTTTTTGACCTTGATAAGATGGCTTGGCCTTACCAGGCTTTCGACGAGAGGGCCTTCAGGCCATCCCGATCACCAATTGCGAGCAGAAGAAGCATGAGAGCGCTCAAATCATTTGCTTTCTCGAAGCTTTCCCGTGCTAGGTCGAAGCGCCAGACAGTGAGTGCACGGTCGCCCAACGACTTCCATTTCGCTTCGGCTTCCAACTCCGGTATTGAGCGGGCGATCTCTACGGCCGTGTCTAAGTCATCAAGTTGTAGGGACAAGTCGAATTGTGATCTGGATCAGTCGTTACTTTCAACGCGAGTTCCTTGAGGTCTATGCGGGTGTGTCTGAGTTATAATCCTCCTTTCGTACTAGACGGAAAGAAACGTCTTACCTCGGCCTTCCAAGAACCGGGCGACCTTGTTCAGCTGCTCCTTAGGGAGTGTTGGCAGAATTTCGTCTGCGGCCGCCATGTCGCCGCGGAGGACGGCGGTTTGGTATTCGACGACACTGAGCGATAGAGAGTAGCCATAGATGTTGACATCCTTGTCGGCGAGGTAGACGCGGTTGTGGGCGGGTATGTAGCCAAGGAGGTATAGAGGCCTGGAAGTGCAAGTTCAGAGTGGGCCGAGAAAACGCCATTGTACTTACGTGTCAAATGGACTGATAGTATATGACTCGCTGCCCACAAAGTAGCACAGTCGCTTGGAAGATGTTGTGTAGATGAAACAATCGCCAACCCATTTTGCTGTCCGTACTCTGCGAGTATGATATCAGTAAAGACCTGCAGGGGAGCCCGAAATACTGACCCTTCTTGTACATCAGCAACAACTTCAAAAGCCTCTTCAACGCCCTCATCCGATATTTCTGCTCCTTCCTCAATTTTCGCATTATACGCGTCACGGTCGAACCGCAAGATATAGAACGAGTCGGCGGCGGTAATAGCCACTAACGAGCCCGTTCCCGACCAATAGATATTCTGCGCCTCGACGTCTATTCTCCGCACGATCTCACCAGACTCCCAATCCCAGAACATAACGAAACCAGATCCTCTGGCGCCTAAGAGGGTTCCACCGTGAATGCCGTCCATCGACCAGCTTCCAACACCTGTCATTCCAGCCCCGCTACGTTCTCGGAAATTCTTGTAGACTCGTAGTTTTACTCTGTTTTCGAGAACGGCGTACGTGTTGGAGTCTGGAGCCCAGGCGAATGAGATGCCATTTCCAAACGATTTGTTACGCCATGCAAGAGCAGTGTAGGTAATGTACTCTCCATCTCCAACGACAGTGACGAATCGGCCGTTTGGAGAGTGGATGAGAGACGTAGCGAATATTTCGGATGAGCCAATTTCTTTGAGAGAAATAGGAAGGCGGCGCGCCGTCAGACGCGGGAGAGGCGTCGTCGTGTTGGATCATCTGGACGTTCCCAGAGAGAACTTGCTGGTTACGCGTAAAAATGAGTTTCCCAGAAGGGTCCATGCTGAAAGTTGGTTCATCGCGACCAAGCTAATCCAGAGTGAGTATTTGATGTTTAGAAAGATGGGTGAACTTACCTTGATGACCACAGCACCCTCATCGAAACCAACAGCAATCTCATTCGCGTCTTTCCGTAAGGCTATACACCATGCACGCTCCATGGCGTAACTGAGTGTGTTCTCGAGACGGTACGTGCCACTATTCCACATCTTGATTGTTCCATCTTCGCTTCCGCTGATGATGATGGGAAGATTGGGATGGAATATGGCAAAGGAAACGTTGTTGGTGTGACCTTCCATAGTCTGTACGCAGCTTTTGCTGAGGTAGTCCCAAACTTTGACAGTCTTGTCGTCGCCGGTGGTGACGAGATAGGGTTTGTCTGCACCAGGATAAAAGTCGACATAGTTGACACCCTTATCGTGGGCATCCATGGTGAAGTTAGCAGTCGGTGATCCTATCGACCACATCTTGACGGTACGGTCGAGACAAGCTGAGGCAAAAGTGTTGGAATCTTTAGGGTTAAAGGCAAGGTTCATAATGTAATGCGTGTGGCCTTCGTATATCTGACGACGAAGTCAGAAATGATGGATATATGCGCCGTGGACCTCCACGTACCTGGATATTCTTCCAGCTCTTGTCCCAGTCCCAAGCCTTGATAGTCATGTCGTCGCTGCCCGTCAAGACGATGCTAGCCGTCGGGTGTACTGTCAAACACCGAATATAATCCGGGTGCGCCTCGAAAGCGGCGACCTTTTCGTGCGTGTTGTAGTTGTAGACACGTAGCTGGAAATCATCGGATCCGGCGACGAACCAGTTCTTGCGCGCAATGAACTTGACGCATCGTACTGGGACCTCTGCGACTTCAAATGTCTTTACGAGGGCGCCAGTTTCGTGGTTGTAGATATTCACGGTGCCATTGTAGAGGCCGGTGAGCAGCCAAGGCTCGGTAGGGTGAAAATCGATGCCCTTGACCCGTTCCGACCGATGGAGTTGTTTTTTCTACAGAATATGTACTCAGAAAGGAACAGCAAAGGCTATTGAGAAACATACGGTCACTTCAAACAGCATGGCAGTCCGGGTCGAGGTGGATAGAGACAAAATGGAAATACTTTGTGCAGTGTCTCGCAGCTCACGTGGCAAAGCCATCACGGTGTGACCTTCCCACCGTTTGTTATGCACCTGCCGTTTGCCTCTTTCTTGGGTTCGTCATCGTCTTGAACAGCGCCGAGAGCGTCTTTTCTTCCTTCATTCTAGGCCATGGCCTCAAATTCCACACAGGCCATCGCTTCTGGCGACCTAGTCGACCTTGTGTCGTCTTCAGGTTCGGCCACCATCTATCCTTCTGACGACGCTATTCTCGCCGTTCTCCAGGCCCGCTTTCGAGCAGATCTTCCCTACACTAGAGTCGGCGCCTCCAATTTGGTCGTCGTCAATCCCTACAAGACCCTCGCCAATGTCAACGATATCAGCGCAAAAGAGTATGAAGAGCGGTGCTACAAGGACACCAGCCTTCCTATGGTGGACTCCCCAAAGCCCCTTCAGCCGCATTTATACGACCTTGCAGCGAGGGTATACCTCGTAATGAGGCGCAGGAATGAGTCGCAGGCTCTTTTGTCGAGGTACGCAGTTGTCTCTCATCGGCTACCTTTTGCCGCTAACGAGACATTCGTAGAGGTATCACTGGCGCAGGAAAATCCTCGAGCATACGTCTTTTCATCAACCAGATACTTCGTCTCTCCAGCCATTCCAACAAGGAGGCAAAAGTTGCTGATCAGATCAAGGCCCTGGGAACCATCCTCGATTCATTCGGAAATGCCAAGACCCTCATGAGCCCCAATGCCTCACGACACACCCGCTATCTTGAGCTGCATTTCAACGACCGAGGTCGAATATCTTCAGCAAAAGTCCTTGCGTTCGGACTGGACAAGTCGCGCCTTAACCGGCTGACGCAGGAGGAGCGGTCATACCACATTTTTTATCAGCTACTTGCCGGTGCAACGACTACGGAGAGAGACAATCTGAACATAGAAGACCCCTCCGATTACGCCCTTCTTGCGTCGTCGGGAACGTACCGGCTGCCAGCCGGCCCGTTCAGCGATGATTCCATAGCGATGGGCGATTTGCGACAAGCTATGCGAATTCTTGGTTTCAAGCCCAAGGCTATGTCCTCCATTTTCTCCACCCTAATGGCCATTCTCCTCCTTGGCAACCTCCAGTTTCATGATGGCGATACCCACGATTTTGCCGCTTACGTCGCCAACGCTCCCGTACTTGATCATATAGCGCGTCTCCTCGGGGTCACGTCGGAAGACCTCGGTCAGACACTTACGAACAGGACAAGTTATGTTCGTAAGGAGCTCTATACAAGTCTTCTCAATGCCGAGCAGGCCGCGTTGCAACGAGACCATTTTGTTCGTGATCTCTATGCCATCCTATTCGCCTTCGTCGTGGAGACCGTCAATCATAAGCTTGCGCCATCACAGAAAGATCCTCCTCCCCATACACAGGTTGCTATCCTCGACCAGCCTGGCTTCCAGACACGTGGTCCTGCGGGTACTGCTTCTATGGCGCTTTCGGGGGTTACGCCACTGATTTCCGCGTATGGCCAGAATGGGTTTGATGAGTTCTGCATAAATTTCTCTGACGAGTTGCTCCACTCGTATGTTCAACGCCATATCTTCGAGGACACCGTCGGGTACAAGTGGTCAGATATCCGGGGATGGTATCTCACTACCCTCAATCTCCACCATGGACAATATGGCGTGCGTGGAGCTTTTACGGGGACCTCAGACCGGTGAACGGCCCCAGCGAAAGCCGGGTGGTGTGCTAGGCTCTCTGAACAAGGCGTGCTCTGCGCTCAAGTCGGGCAAGGGTGGAGACCACCGCAACGATGATTTGTTGCAGGACTTGGTAACCAAGTTTGGTGTCCATGCATCTTTTGTGGCGAGTCCCGCTGGTGCAACCAGCCGAACCTCTTTCGGCATCAACCATTATGCCGGCTCTTGTATGTATGACGTCAAAGACTTTATCGAGAAGGATACGGACCTTTTGGATTCTGCATTCGTTCCTTTGTTGCGCAATTCCACTGATCCTTTTGTGGTGAAGCTTTTCTCAGGTCCTTCACTGGCTGCCGAACGGCACAACAGGGATGAAAGTATTGTTGTACAGGCCCAGGTTTCGTCGCTACCCCTTCGTTCGTCCCACCCCCATCGCGTCTTCCAGCTCTCCGACGATAGAGGAGTTCCCAGAGTTGGATCGCCAGAAGACGTACCCCGTGACGACCCAAATCAACTTTACCCTCTCCAACCTCTTCGCTACCATCAGCCATGCGCGTCTTTGGACGGTCTCTTGCATACGCCCCAACGACTCTGGCTCCTCGAACTCATTCAACAAACAGCGAGTGAAGTCGCAGGTTCGAGCGCTTCTTCTACCCGATCTTGCGTCGAGGCGCAGCGCGGAGTACATCGCGGACTATGAAGTGTCAGAGTTTTGCGAGCGTTACGTGCCCACGATGCGAGGATCGGAGATGGAGAGGATAACGCAGTGCGCGCGCGCCAACGGATGGAAAGAGGGCGTAGACTTTGCTCTTGGACATCGGATGATCTGGCTTTCGTACTCTGCGTGGAAGATGGTTGAGGATCCTCTCCGTGCATCTGAGAAAGAGACACGGAAGCTTTTGAAAGAGGGAGGTATGTTAGACGACGAGGATGAGAGTGTTGAGCGAGATGATACCACTGAGTATACCCACCAGGAAGGGCTGGCCCCTGAGGTTGGGCAGGAGAGCGCGGAAGACTTGCTGCTGACGCGCACTGGTTCCCACGGGACACAGTATCGCGATCCGAATGCGGGGACGTATGGTCAAGGAGGTTTGCTTACGCCCAATCTTTCGGCTACGCAGAGAGGGTTTGGGCCGGATCGCGACAACGAGGATGAGTACTGGGACAAGTCAGGCGGTGGAGGTTCGTCGAATGGGGCATCGCCTTACAACAACGATCCTTCGAAAGAGGCGGACGGGCTTGTGGTCAAGGAAGTGGCGAACGCCGTCGAAGAAGTTCCTTCGTCTCGCTCACGGCGCGTCTGGCTTGGGATAGTCTGGACCTGCACGTTCTGGTTGCCGACCTTCCTTTTAAGCTGGATTGGCCGGATGAAGCGTCCTGATATTCGACTTGCCTGGCGAGAAAAAGTGACCATCTGCATGCTCATTTTTCTTTTCAACGCCGTCGTCATCTTCTACATCGTCGAATTCGGTCGATTGCTATGTCCTAACTATGACAAGGCATGGAACGCGGACGAGGTCTCTCAGCACCAGGGCGACAATGACTGGTGGGTTTCCGTGCAGGGCAAGGTATACGATATGACGAACTTCGTGCAAGGAGATCACAGTGACGTGTCCGGTACAGCCAGTAATGGCGCTGACACCCTGGAGTCACTGGCTGGTTCGGATATGACTTACTACTTCCCTGTTCCCCTCGTCCTTGGTTGTGCGGGTCTCGTCACTGATGACACCTTGGAGTTGACCATCAAGAACTTCTCCGATGTCGCCCCTACTGCCGATCATACGTCTGGCGCTTTGACTAGTTACACGTCGAGTAAACTAGCCAACGCTGATTGGTACACCTCGACCTTCCTTCCGAAAATGAAGAACTACTACAAAGGTCCACTTGTGTATTCTTGGAGCACGATAGAGGCGGACGCAAGCGACGATGATACAGCGAAGTAAGCACCGACTCATTTTTACTCGCGTATATTTACTCATTATATTTCAAGAATTTGGGCCGTTTGGGACGATAATCTGTACGACCTGACAGATTATTTCAATACTCAGGACACGTATTCGACGTATACGTCGTATCAATTCTTGGATAGCGGTGTTGAAGATGTCTTCAAGCAGCAATCGGGCAAAGATGTCACAAATGATCTCAATACAGCGCTCAACTCCTTGAACGAGACTTATCGCGCTCAAAACGTCAATTGTCTGAAGAACAATTTCTACGTCGGGCAAACGGATTTCCGCAAAAGCGCCCGGTGCCAAGTGCAAAACTACATGCTGATCGTCTTCACTGTAATTATTATGGCTTCCGTGGCGCTGAAGTGTTCGTTATTTCCTACCTTTACCGATGAACATGTTTTTGACTTGCTTTCCCTAGTCCTTGCCGCGCTACAGTTTGGCAGTAAACGCAATCCTGAACTTCAGGATAAGTTCATCCTGTGTCAGGTGCCGTGTTACACAGAAGGAGAGGACTCATTACGCCGCACGATTGATTCTCTTGCTGCTCTTAACTATGACGACAAACGCAAGTTAATTTTCATCATTTGCGATGGTAACATCATCGGTAGTGGTAACGATCGTACGACACCCCGAATTGTTCTGGACATTCTCGGCGTTGATCCGAAGCTCGATCCTGAGCCTCTATTGTTCAAATCCGTTGGTGAGGGTTCGAAGGCGCTGAATTACGGGAAAATCTATTCTGGCTTGTACGAGTTCGAAGGTCATGTTGTTCCGTATGTCATTCCTGTCGTTTTTGCTTCAGACCGTGCTGATTCATCTTCAGATACATGGTTGTCGTCAAAGTTGGCAAACCTACGGAGCGCTCGAAGCCCGGTAATCGTGGTAAACGAGATAGTCAAATTCTCCTTATGCACTATTTGAACCGCGTCCACTTCGATGCTGCCATGTCGCCCTTGGAGCTCGAGATATATCATCAGATGCGGAATGTTATCGGTATAGACCCGGCATTTTACGAGTATATTTTCACTGTGGATGCTGATACGGTGATTTACATTCCTTTACCTTGAATGAGCGCTACTGACGCATCATTCTTATAGACCGTCACACCTGAATCTCTGAACCGACTAGTAGCATCAGCCGCTGATGACTCTAGTATTATTGGCATTTGCGGTGAAACCAAGCTCGAGAACGAAGAAGGCTCCTGGTGGACGATGATCCAGGTTTACGAATACTACCTTTCTCACCATCTTTCGAAAGCCTTTGAGAGTTTGTTCGGGTCGGTTACCTGTTTGCCGGGTTGTTTCTCATTATATCGCATTCGGACGGCCGACAAGGGACGACCCATCATCATCTCTAACCGGATCATCGACGAGTACGCGGAGCCTAACGTCGATACCCTGCACAAGAAGAATCTATTCTCGCTCGGAGAAGATCGTTTCTTGACGACGCTTTTGATGAAACATTTCCCCACGTTCAAGACAAAGTTTTGTGCAGATGCGATCGCTCGTACCGTGGCCCCAGACTCGTGGCGTGTGCTGTTTTCTCAGCGTCGTCGATGGATTAACTCCACTATCCATAATTTGTGCGAGTTGGTTCTACTACCGGAGCTTATTGGTTTCTGTTGTTTCTCGATGAGATTCTTCGTATTCATTGATTTGCTGGGAACTTTGGTACGTACATAATTCAAAAGTATCGGCTTTTACTTGTCTAACGGATCCCACGCCAGATCTTACCTGCCACTGTGGTTTATGTATGTCTTTTTAAAAATTTCTGGGGTTTCGCTAACGTGTCTGGTGCAGCTGTTGTATCTAATCATCGTTGTATCAACTGGTACCTCGGCATTCCCTCAGATTGCCATCATCATGTTAGCAGTCACGTATGGCTTGCAGGTAAGTACTAAATACGCACTGTACGTTCTGGCCGTATATGTTTGCTGATAATATCCAGGCTTTGATCTTCATCCTCAAACGGGAATTCATGCTCATCGGCTGGATGGTTGTTTACATTCTTTCGTAAGTCCCGCATGTACTACCTTTTGTATGCGACCTAAATACGGTCTTGTTTTCAGGTATCCGGTTTACAGTTTCTTCTTACCAGTCTATTCCTTTTGGTGTATGGATGAATTCGGTTGGGGTAATACTCGTCTTGTTATCGGTGAAGGCAAAGACAAGAAGGTCATCATCAACGAGGATGAAAAATTCGATGAGTCTATGATACCCTTGAAGAAGTTCAGCGGTACGGGAGATTCCTGACATGGTCGTTCGCAAATTACTGATATTTCGAAACGCAGAATATGAAGCCGAAGCTTGGGAAACTGGTTCGCGTCATTCTGACGAGACAGGATACAGCAGCAAGCCTCGCTCTCGTCCTAATGGCTCGAGGGAGGAATCGCCTCACACATACCACCAGGCTTCTCAAGCTGGTGATTACTACCGGGATACGAACTTGACGCTCAACAACTCGTCCAATCCCAATTTACGCCTTGGCAGTCAACCCTCCATCAGCAACATGTCGCATCGTGCAGCTCAGCAGGCACAATACGGGGGACCCTTCACTGGGGGACCCGGATCTGCGCACGGATCTGATTATGGTAGGAGCATGCCGCAAATGGCTCAGATGGGGTACCAGAATACGGCAGGCAGCATGCCCTATCAGCATACCGCAGGCAGTATGGGCATGGGCATGGGTATGCCTCAGATGGGATATCAGAACACCGGGAGTATGTATGGTATGATGCCACCTATGGCTCCACAAAACCCGATGATGCCTATGAATATGCTCGGGGGCAGTTTGGGAGGCGGATCACAATCAGGACATTCGGGCGGATTTGGCCCACCAACACTTCCTTTCGGAGGCGGCGACCAGCGGCCTATATCGACGTTCTCATTGGCCACGACCGTCAATCCCTTCGCAGGTCCTAACAACAATCCTAACCCTTCGGACGAAGAGTTGATTGCGGCTCTACGGAACTATCTCAGTACGCAAGATCTGATGACCGTATCCAAGAAGTACGTTTCACGCTCTATTTCTACTGTGTTTTTTTTGATTTACTGGACTTCGCAGAACTGCCCGTGAAGCCATGGCAGCGCGCTTCCCCATGGCGGACCTCGCATCTCGTAAGGATTTCCTCAATAAATCCATCGACGAAATTCTGTCGGATTCGTAAACACTCATTACATTATGACACTTTTATTTTTGGCATACAACCGGACTTACTGGCAACATCCCTCATGACTTTCCTTCTTTCGAATTGCTTTGCATTGCAGTGGTTGAACATGTTTTGGCTCGTGTAGTACTTAATGGACCTTCACATGGACTTCATATATATTTTTACCATAGTCGTCATTTTTGATTCAATCACATAATGGGACGAAATATCATGATTTCTGGATTGAATTTGAGTGATGTAAGACGGAGTAATAGTGGACATGATTTGGAAATGAACGTCCAAAGTGTTTACTCTGTTCTGTCCTCAGTATCTCCTTTCCTTCAGAAACGACTGCCAATGTGAATTTATGAGGATGCACGTACACTCCTCTTCTCTCCGGGCTCCTATCCTCGCTTAAATGTGTGGAACCGTGTGGTTGGTTGGTTCACTGATTATCGGAAATCGAGACCAGGATAACACAAGCTTGCATCGCTCGGTAGGCCCAAGTTGGAGGGCAGCTGGAGTGTTCGAGGTCTCCGGGAGAATTCGGCTTCCAAGAGTACTCGCGCTAAATGGTACTTCCCGAACGAGATGCTCGGCGGCCCGGTCCCGGTGCAATAATTTCGGTCATTTTCCAATCTTAGCTTTGTGCGTTCTTATCGAGTTCTTATTTGTTGGCGAGCTCTTATAGGCTCTTGCCTTTGTACCACCATGACCATCAAGTCAACTACACACCCTCTTTACCCTCACATGCCCGCTAGCCTCAATGAGATCGTCAAAGGACAGCTATTTCTCGGAAAGTACGTTGTGGCGCGTCATTGTCTCACTCTGGTACTGATGTTTTCTTCTTAGTTTAACTTCTGCGATGTCTGCTGGGCAGCGTTGTATGCTCGGAATCACCCACATTGTTTCTGTTTGTCCTGAATATTCTTCCACGGGTCCAAATCATTTGACAATTGCTGTGGACGATTCCGAGTACGATGATCTTTTGATTCACCTCCCCAGAGCATGCGAGTTCATCGAGTCTGCCCTTGCCCAGGGCGGCTGCGTGCTTGTGCATTGTGTGATGGGAATCTCAAGAAGTACCACCGTTGTCGCTGCTTACTGTGAGTTCAATATATTCACTATCTCTTATCACATTTTAAATACCAATCCTTCTGTCAGTGATGAAAACAAGGGGTATAAATACGTCGACTGCTTTGAAGCTAATTAAGAAAGGTGCTGTATCGTCACCTGATTATCTGCCCTCACGGCCTGCATCTCATTTGCTTTTCGGCCCCACCAGAGCGACCATGTGCCCATCCAAACTATGGATTTATCAAACAGCTGGACACCTTTGCTGATTGTGCATATGCCCCGAGTCCTTCTCACCCCATTTACATCTCCTGGAAACGGCGTCAACAGCAAAACATAACTGCCTTCCTCAATTGCATGATCGATACCACGCCAATAATCCCCGACCAAGTATATCTGAATAGGTTAAAATAAATTTTCACTTTCAAGATTAGACACTGACGTCATTGATGTGTTCCTACCCTTCGCAGCGAGTTTCCGACCGACCCGAAGCAGGCAGAGTCACTCATTTTCGAGCTTGGTATTACGCATGTTTTGTCAATGGCGCCTGCGACGATGCCGGACTTACCGTCATATGTAAAGCACCGGCATTACAATGTCCATGGCGAGAACCGGGCCGACCTACTTGTCACCCTTCCTGATTGCTGTAGCTTTATTCGCGATGCTGTGGCGGACAATGGCGTGGTTCTCGTCCATTCGATTATGGAATCAAGAGCCTGTATTGTCGTTGGAGCTTACCGTACGTCCATGACAAGTAGTAATTCTTTGACTCTCTGACCATTTATTGCCAGTAATGGTCCTGCGGAACCTCACACCAAAACAGGTGTCTTCTTGTATAGAAGAAGGTGCGCTCATTATGTCCTCTGGTCGATTTTTTTGTAGCTGAAGAATGCTTGAACCCAGCCCTTCCCCTCTTTTTGCCCTCTTCCAATTTTATCCGTCATTTAGAGCTATTCGAGTCTTGTGGATACGCGCCGTCGCTCGAACATCCCATCGTCGAGGAATGGACCGGAGGC
This sequence comes from Desarmillaria tabescens, assembly GCF_030435595.1. Classification (NCBI taxonomy): domain Eukaryota; kingdom Fungi; phylum Basidiomycota; class Agaricomycetes; order Agaricales; family Physalacriaceae; genus Desarmillaria; species Desarmillaria tabescens. Next base: position 19,915 of record NW_026848581.1, on the reverse strand, counting down.
GAAGTCTCTCACTCCGGAATGAAAACCGCTGGCATCATGAACAGTCTCAGCGCGTCTGTTCTCAGCGAGACCGCTGTAGATATGGAGGCTTTCGGAGAAACCCTGACGAATATTGCCAGTTCGCAGAGATTGAAGAGCGGTCTTGTGCATGCGTAATTTTTTGCCATTTGCTTAGATCTATCAACCTGCATCTCTTAGACATCATTACCGACATTGCATCTGCCTTCTGCCGTTTTGATAGATACCATACCACGTCTGTTGTATAATAGTCTTCTTGTCGCATTGACTGCGATTATAGCTGCAGTCTTGTAATCTTATAATTGCATAGTTCTAGAGTGGATCACACACGTGCGTTGTATTGCTAGTTCGAAAGAGTCTGGGATAACGGGGATCTGATATAAGATAGATGAGCGAAACTCGGACGAGCTTCACCTACTATGTAGTGACATAGATGGCTTTAGATGCTTTTCATTCCATGCTCTTCGGAATCTAAGTAATCTTGGAAATTGATAACAGAATGTTTGGTAGATCACAAAGAAGACCAAAAGTGCTGCCATGAAACATCGACATGTTCTCAGCCTTGGATTGCCAGTAAGTATTACTTGCAGATTCATTCATAACTCATTTAAATGAAAACGCTATCCTAATCTGGACTCGATTTTACGTGACATATCTACTTGATTTCGGTTGAGGAAAGAGTAAATTAGTCCCGCTCCCACTTCCTGTTACGGAGATATGTCGGGAGCCCCTGTCGATTGTTGACGTGTGTCTGTGACGCAATGTGTGACACATCCCAAAGTAGACTTGTCGCATATTCGCCACCACGCACGTTTGAAAGGCGTCCATCGACGTCTCCATGTCTCTTCCGCGCGTTCCTCCATGAACGCATGATTTCTGGCTGCGCCTCCCGGCCCCATCATGGTTACTTTCTTTTCCTCGAATTCCTTGACTCATAATGGCCTCTTACCCCTGGAAACGAAATTGCCCGTAGCTTCGAAGAAGAACTTGCGTTTTTGGCACAGAGCAACGATGATCTGGGTCGCCTTTGCAGCTTGTATTGGGATGGCGCTATGTTTGCCCGTCTACTCCTTTGGATCCTACAAGGCGAATCTCTCTGTTGTTCCGTTCGCGCAGAATTGGGCCCAGTATTCTCCATTTGTTTCTCTGGCAGAATACCAGGTGCCAAGCGGCTGCGTAGTGACCCAGGTGAGAGATTTGCCCATGCCCTGTCATACTTGTATTGATGAGAATACTAGGTAAACCTTGTGAGTGTCTGGGAGATCTTTGTACCCGATGTGCCGTTGCTGAAGAATTGCATCAGCTCGAAAGACACGGCGCTCGTTATCCTACTGTCGGCTCCGCTGCTGGCATTATCTCCGCCATCAATAAATTGACTGCCGTTGGTGAATTTACGAATGAGCGTATGCAGTTTTTGGCCAATTACACATATGACTTGGGAGTTGCCGATCTCCTCCCGTTTGGCGCAGCCCAGCAAGTCTCTAATCTGATTTATTTTCATAATCTAACAGATACCGCAGGGCGTATGAATCCGGAGAGACTTTCTTCCAAAGGTATTCGTATCTCATCGATCAAGACCAAATCCCCTTCGTTAGAGCTTCAGGCTCGGATCGAGTCATCAAGTCGGCAACGAACTGGACTGCCGGATTCTCAGCTGCCAGTTATCATGTCTACAATCCATCTTTATCCGTGATTCTGTCTGAAGAGGCAAGTCGGAATTACGTCATTTATTTCCGATGCTCATAAAACCTTTATCAGTCGAACGATACTCTCGACGACAACCTGTGTGAAAACGCGGGTGACTCCGATGACCAAACCAACACCTGGCTGGCTATCTACGCTCCTACCGTAACAGCTCGCATCAATGAGGGTGCTCCTGGTGCAAATGTTTCCGACGCTGACACGTACAGTCTCTTGTCAATGTGTCCCTTCGATTCCGTGGCCAAAGAAAAGCGTAGCCCCTTCTGCGATATGTTCGAAGCTGCGGATTTCGAGGGTTTCGAATACTCGGGAGATTTAGACAAGTACTATGGCACGGGGTTAGTGTTCATTCAGTCCTTCCTTCCTTCCGATTGCTGACAGGCGCAATCTTTGTAGCTATGGACAAGAACTGGGGCCAGTCCAGGGTGTTGGATATGTCAACGAGCTCTTAGCGCGGCTGACTTCCTCCCCAGTTCAGGACAGTACCCAAACAAACCATACCCTTGATTCCAACTCTGAAACCTTCCCCCTCAATCGCACCTTCTATGCGGACTTCTCGCATGACAATCAAATGATAGCTATATACTCTGCTATGGGGCTCTTCCCACAGAGTGCCAATCTCGACCCGACGAAGCCGGACCCAAGCCGGACCTGGCTTGCGTCGAGGCTAGTGTCGTTTTCGGCGAATATGGTGACCGAGAAACTAGAGTGCTCGGGTGAAGAGTATGTGAGGGTTTTGGTGAATGATGCGGTACAGCCGCTGGCATTTTGTGGCAGCGGGGATGGGCTTTGTTCATTAGACGCGTTTGTCGAGAGTCAGTCATACGCGAGGAACAACGGAGACGGAGATTGGGAGAAGTGTTTTAGTTAGGTGGGTGTTCCTATTGCCCATATAGATCGTTCTCACCCGTCATCTCTACCAAATAGTGTTTCGTGATATTTGTTACCGTCGTTTGCAACTGGATAGCATAAATGAATAATACTCGGTCTCAGCGTCCGTGTCGCCTTGCTGAGAGCAAACGAGGCCTTTGTCTGGCATATGGCATCCCAGTACGATCGTCCAATTACCCTTGACTAGTAGGCATCTTGAACATTATTCCTAGTCCTGCCTGTTCCACGATGCTGTCAAGGCACGCAGCGTGGCCTCAAACTCAAGAACCTTTGTGGCTCAAGACGCTGATAAGATATGCCAAGGACCCAATTGTATATGCTAGTGGTCACCTCCACCCTGTGGCCGTTTTTTTTTTTTGCATTGGTCATGGTCGTTAAACTTTTTTTCATCTAGATATACATATTACTGCTAGTAATATAAATAGCCTCCAGAGACCAATGGTTATGGCTATCTGGCGCAATGGTAGCGCGTTTGGCTTCGATTGCTGAATGGTTACCAAAAGGTTGTAGGTTCGAGTCCTGCGGTGGTCATGTATTTTTGTTTCATTTCTCCGGAATGCCGGATTCTAGCACACCAGCAGACTGGAACAGTGGAACTCCAGTCTCACATTGTCAATCTATTTCACCAGTTTATTACACCGTAGGCCTACAATCACAGCTCCAACAACAGTGATAGGTATTGGCACTGCTGTCTCGTTAGCTTTGGTGCAGCCAGATACAAACAGCCCCTCAGCTTCTTTCCTGGGCAGGATTAGACTTTTGTTTAAAAAATTCCGCTGCTTACCGGTAAATTGCTAGTAATTATATGAATAAAATAACCGGTTGTAATATTATGATCAAAACCCCAGGTTTGATCCTAAGTCGATATGATATTGATGTTCCTTTCCCCACCGTCCAGGGATGATTTCTCTTATCTATTGAAGTCCAAAGTCTCCTCCATTTTGGTTCTTGGATCCTGACTCCGACCGGTCCTAGAACCATCTTCCAGCGACCCTGGACCTAACCACACGTATATGGATCCAGTACCTCGCTGGTAAGAAAATGAATTCGGATCCCTAAGGTTTCATGCGTATTATCTCACGAAGGCCAAGTTCCCCGAACGCTTCCCTACACGTTGAATGCGTGACTTCTCCATCCATCGATACGCTTTTCCCTGTTCTCCGTACGCGAAAAATTGTCTCCATTGCTATCAATCAATTCCTCGACAGCATTGACGCCTTCTCTCACTTGTTGCCCCACGTCCACGAGTCTCTGTTCCGCGTGGGTGACCTGGTCTGAAACTTCTGAAGCAACGTGCGAATACATAGCCGGGGGAGATACCAAGGGTTGCGGTTCGCCTTTGCAGGGAAGGATCTGAGGGGCGATACCAATGGCTATGGTCGACTGAGACGCACCACCTGCGTCTGCTTCTGTGCGCTGAATGTGAACACCTTTGAGCGACACCGTAGACTCAGTACGCGCATCCGGTCCATCGGCTGAGCTAGCACCAAGCAGTTGCGCCGAAGTTATGACGTTCATGATTGCAGTCCACACGGATTGTCCACCGTCCTTTTGTGTTTCATCTCGGACAGCGTGTAGACCATTCGCCAAGGTATTGATGGCCGAGCGTATCCACTGCTCCACCACCTTCTCCAGCTCCCTTCGTACGAACCACTTGACCAGAGCTAGAACGATGGGTGTGAGCATAGCGTTCAGAATCCAGTGTCTCGAGTCTGTCAATTTGACGCTAATGTCAAGGGAAGGAGGTAAAGTCACGGCGACGCTGGCGATACTGAAGTCGAATTGGTCCTCGCTGGCTGTCTGAGTGTCAAGCTCAAGTATGATGTCGATAGTACCTCCTCCAAGCCCACCAAACTCAAAATCAAAGCCCAGCATACCCTCGTCTTCATACCCCATAAATGGCTTGTACCGGAAGAAATACCCCAGGGCGTCTAAACTGATAACCTTATGTCTCGATCCCGCAAAAACGCCGTCGATACGAATATTAACCTTGTTCGAAGATGCGACGGGAGTCGTGTTTTCCGGTGTTGTCGCAGCGGCAAAGTCAATGTGCAACTCGCTCCATCTCTTCACAATAATTGAACTAGGGGTAAGCCAATTTGGCATATGGCTCTCTGGATCGCCTCTAACACCGGCGGACCATCCTTCATTCCGTGCGTCGTCAACTAAAGACACCCTCATCAGTCGACCGTCGACTGCCACATCTAGTTTCGTGTCGCTGTATTCTACACGTGGTATTGGAATGATGACTGCTCGGTTAGGCCGGAATATAGTCTGCGTGAATGAGAGGACTGCGTTCACGGCGACGGCGGCGATGTCATTCCACATAGCTTCTGACAGGTAGAGGCCGCCTCTTGTGGCGATGGTGGTGGGTGCACGAATAGCTGACAGATAACTCTGAATGTCTGTCGAAAGGGTCGTGAATGCTTTAAGTAGCCGGATTGTGGTATGGTCTTCAGATAGAGAAGCTATGAAGACCTGGGCTTCATGTACAAAATTCCCAAGGAGATTTTCAGCTTTATGTGCTGCTTTCAGAATAATCCGGCCATGATGGATCATCTGCGAGATATCTGTTTTACAGATATTTGATTCCACATAGGAGGAATCTGAAAAAGCGCGGTCTAGGTACCTTCTGAGGTCCATAAAGTAAGCGTGAAGTTGGATGATCGTATGATCTTCACCTGGATCAGATGCGACTGCAGCCATAAGGCTGCTCATCGAGGCGCAGAGCGGATCCAGAGACTTTCCTGACGCTAAACGTTCAAGCAAAATCTTGGCGTCCGCGGCAATGGAATTGAACCTGGAAACTGGAGCACTGGGCTCAGTGGGCTGCGACAGTATGATTCCCAGATCCTGCCAAATGGAGAGGTACTTCTCAAACAGTGCGAGAAGGGTCTTAACGGCCGCAGTATGACGCGGATCTCGAAGCGCTTCGACCAATATCTATTGGCCGACATTAACTAAGCACCGATATCGTAGTTGAAACTTACTGCTTGAACTCCCTCTGCCGCGGAGTCCATGTGAGCATCGATGTGGAATGGCGGTGTATTGGCATAGTCGTCCGCCGAATCTCGGTGCTTTGTATTCTGCGCAAAGGAAGCAGCCACGTTCGCATTATCTGCGACTGCCCTAACCGCCGCTTCGACCTGAGTGGATGTATGCGCGTCTTTGGACACGGGCGTGTTGATATCCGCCTCCAGATTCTTAGATACATCTTCCACAGTCGCTTCGATGCCCTCGGCAACCTTTTCTACCTCTTCAGCTATGCCTTGAACTTGTTGTGCAACATCGCTGATATTCCCAGCAAACTCCGCAATTATTTCTTGCACTAGGGTGGCAATACTTGAAACGACAATCCATGTGGTGGTCGACGTGAAGAGAAGGACTACAAGCGCCTTTGATGCTTCGAGAAATTGATCTAAATCGTGTGCCAAATCCCGAGGATGTACAGCTAAAGAATTTAGAGGCAGTTTCAAAGATAATGAAAATGCTGCACCTTCATGCAGAACGCCCTCAGTTGCTTTTTCACCTCCTGCGACAGCATAGTCTAGCGGTCTTGGAAATGTGTTGGCAAGGAACAGGAGATCCTGCAATCTATCATCACCTGTACGTTAGGTAAATTATCAGTCATGGTGAAACGAATCATTAAAGAACAAAAAGGGAAACGTGCCGTTCTTTTCCACACTAAAAACTAATAATACTGTGCACAGCTGACGGACATCGTGAATGATTCTTTGACCCTGCCTACTTGTCCGCGTATACCGAGATTCGCGCAGAATATCCGATTGTAGAAACCAACGTAAGAGGCTATCCATCTGGTCCTGGGAGGGATATTTCCCTGTCTTCAGGGCAGCGACAATTTCGACGAACTTGTTGACCACATTGAGTGTACTAGTGGTCGTAGACTGAGCACCGCCAAGCGAGCCACCAAGAAGTGGAGATTCCTCCGAATACTGATAACGGCGACTCGAGTCGTTACGGTGCCGTCGACGACGACGACGACAGGAAGAAAGGCAAAGTCCCATGGAGGGAGGTGAGCAAGTCGTCGTCGGTGAACATAACGTCAAGAAAAGATCATCGCAGATTCGGCCACCGATGCGCCCCTTCCTTTTTGGATGCCGCTTTTTTGATCTCCGATTTCAACGCGGGCACCGTCCAAATTCTATATTATACGCCGTCCCCAGCAGTTCCAGCTACGGAAACTCATATACGGAGCCGCTGGATGTGGCGGCTGTGGGTATGAAAGCTAAGCGCGCCTGTCCTTTAACCTTATTTTAGCTTCTTTGCAACGAGTCGCTCGAGATCGCGCCGAGGCATCATCTAGTAAGCACTGCGCATCTCGCATATAGGCGCCCACAAGTCAAAATCTAACTCGAAAAAAAAATACCGGATTCTCTTGGCTTTTGTCTATTTTCCCCGTACTTGTTTCACTCCTAACTGTTGAAGGGCTGCCACAAATGATCTTCTCCCGCGCCGTCGCTTTAGTAAAAATATCTCTTCTTCATTATCAATCTCCACTAGACTCGGAGGTCTTTTCTTCGCACAAATAACTTGGCCATACTTGCCGACAACCAAGTCGTGGTAAAGTGATGGCTTCTTTATGATCGCGCGAGAATGACTACCTGCTATTTGTGGTGATCCGTATGAAACTGCCTGGAAGTACTCTATTGAAGATCATGATGCTATGATGCTTCGAATCCTTCTCCCTTAACTCCTATTCTCACCGCAGGCGTTGGCAATCGCTCTGATGATAGGCAGGATAAGGATCAGGCTATTACCGCCGTTATACCTCTACAGCACCGGTCCATGCCTTTGACGGTGATATCGACATGAGGTCTACGTCGGTGAAACATTGTAACCGTCAAAACTGTTACTACCAGGACGCGCCGCCCATGAACTTTCGAATGCGAAACTCAGATCAATGCTAATTTATCTAGTACGATCATTACAAGTTAGCATCAATTCCACAATGTCATGTTGGTTGTTCGCGACTTAGAGAGTATCGACGCGTGCGAGAGTTCCATTAAAGTTCTAGCACTCATGACTTGCAGATGTACAATGTTTCGGGTCCAAATTGACAGATGGAGGAAACCTCAGTGCCCTTCGCGGCGCATCATTCACAACCCTGGGGTACATCCCACATACTTTTGCAATTGCGTGTGGATCCGTCTTCCCCCCTGATCTGTCAAGCATTTTTAGATACCTCTGGCACTGTGCTATTCTGACATCGTCGGAGAGACGGGTTACATGCACCGTGACCACCGCCGCTGGCCCTTACCGCGGCTAGCCTCTGCCTTTAGTCTGGGTCTTCGTTACTATACGCTCGTCGGCAGAAAATTCTCCAACATTGTCATTGTTCCTCCTCTCATTGTAAATTGCCCGGCCGTGTGATGCAAGCGATGGATCCTGTCGTTCAAATTGTACAAAGATTTCCGGAATTTGTGACAATCCAATGCTGCCACTCTCACCGTTGTCAAATCCATAAGGTAGACGTGCCTGGAACTATAGCCATTGTCTATTATGTCCGCATATAGCCTATGATCCGCCCACGGTCTCCAACTCAAGTTGATTGGCAGAGCATTGGCATTGGCAGTCGCGGGTGATGGGGGTCGTGATGCAATTGTCCCAACCGTTTCTGGTCTACTACACAGTGTAATTTTCCGAGTCCATGGGAAAAGGCAATGAAAGGCCGGGGAACGCGGTGCATCATTCAATCTACCATAGACGACATTAATCGTAGTCTGCCCATCGTAGCTAGCAATGAGCCACACAGTAATATAATTAAAAAAAACCAGACGCAGCAGAATACATTGAACTTGAAATAATTTAACACGGCTTTTCATTTCACTTTGGCGAAATCGACCCTGTATCCTTGTGTTTAGAGCGAGGCTTGATCTTGTTTCTCTTCAGCGATAGCGGCCTTTCCCTCCCCCTTAGTCGCAGGTATACTCCACAAGCATTGCACAGCTGTTCCCCCGTCTTGCTCCGCCTCCATACCGAAGTATTTCGCGTGTGGCAATGGCTACACTCGGGTCCAGTCGCGTCTTTGTCCGACTCCTCGCTGCCGTCATCCAAGTCCGCGTCAATGAGCTCCTGCGGTCTCAGTTTGTTGCGCTGCTGAAGGTAGAGACCACAAGCATTACAGAGAGGCTTGAGCGTGACTGGTTCCCGGCGCCAGAGTGGTGTACTCGTGGCATGGCAATGGGAACATGATTTTTGTTTCGCGGCAGCGTCAACGGAGGGTGTAGTGGGCGTTTTCACGCCAGATGACGAAGGGGAAGGAGTGGGGGAAGGAGAGATGGGCGCATGCATCGATCGCTGCATTCGAAGGAGGGACAAATCGGGTTTCACTTCCAATGATTCGTTTAAGGAAGAGAGCCCCAAACTATCCCACGGCTGCGAATCATATGTCGGTCCCGAAGCAGGCGCCCATTGCGATGGATCAACATATTGACGGTCAGACGGGGGGCGATGATTTGAGGTCGAGCTCCACTCGGTCCCGCCTCCCGACCTCTGCGAAGGCAAGCGACGCGGGTAAAGGGGATATTCTTCCCCCAGGGTCGAATTGACGGCGTCTGAGTGGTAGCCAACATTGTGGGACCAGGCGCTTCCAGAAAGGGGACCGTTAGGCATGTTCATGCCGTTAGACAATGACCGCCCGTTGCAGTGATCGTAGTCTGGAAGGCGGGAAGCAGATGAATGACGGGGAAATTGAGGGACGTCGTCTAGAGAAGCATTAAAAAGAGGGAGAACAAGAATGACTAAAAACGTACCATATACCCAGACGCTGGGGGAACTCTCTGAATGATCTGACGCGCTACCAGGGTATAAATCGAGGGGGTAAGATGAGAGGTCCTATATCCGAAAAGTCTTCCTCGGGCGTATAGAGTAGGGTATGATTCATGTTGGGGTACATGAAGGGCGGCAAATGGCAGGAGACGGGAAACGAGACGGGAAACGGGAGCGGATAAATAAACGTGTTATAGCTGGCGTTTAAATGATACCCAAATCGAGATTAAGCGACGTGTGCTGAGTGGACCCTGGGGAGTGTGTGGGGTATAAGAGGGGACCGCTAGAGGAACGATAACGAGTTTGATGATAATTCAAGATCGAAAGAGAGAAGGATAGTCGCTGCCTCGATGCTTTTAAATGGCGGCACGATCTTTGGGAGATCTATTGCCGAGTCAGTTCAACCCTTGTAAGTATCAGGTTTCCGATTGATGTGATGTTAACAAGCGCTCGAAACGGCTAAGTCCCTGGGTTACGTAAATTCAGTAACACCCCGACATGGGCGGAAGTTTGCGAATACTATATGGAAGGCGTGGGCTGTCCCCTCGCGAAGGAGACTGGATTCATGGACTATTTGCCAAAAGCGATACAACTGCCAACATCAGGGGGATTAACATCCAAATGAGGTAACAAGAGAATTCGAGCTTTAAATGGGTACCTGAAATCGTTTTGAATTTCTGATTGAGTGAACCCCCAAGAAGCAGTGCCAATGCGAAAACAACCGCACAGCTCTGTGAAGCTGTAGAAATTGTAAAATGGCACGGGACTCCTTTGGAAAAAAAGATCGTTCTGTTAGGAGGTCCCATCGAAGCTGGACAATATGAATAGGTGTGGATCAACAAAAGGCACTGGGCGCTGATCTATTCAGCAGAAACATCAAAATCAATTACCACTCACGGTGGCTGCAAGCACTTTATCAGCATATCATGATTCGCACAAGCAGGGTGAATAACCGTTTCTTTTGACATCGCTTGGTACCTTGATACGTTGTCTCTAAGACAACAGATGAACTGAAATACCGCTTTTCAGAGGTAAAACCCGGACATTAAAAGCTTACCGAGGTAAAAGTATAGTTAGGCAATGCATCAAGGCGTAAGTACCAAGGCATGAGCACGCGGAACGAGGGTCTGGGCCACTGGTCAAAACACTGAAAAAATACGACATGGATAGCGGATTCTGGGCTAGGTTAAGGCAGACTTTCATCGTTTACGGTGCCGCCGATGAATGGTTCCTGCAAGTAATACCGAGAAGAATGGAGACCTCTTCGAGTCGTGCACTAGGCGCATCTGATTCCAAGGAGTAGCCGTCAGAGTACAAGCTCAAAGTCCTTCTGTGGAGCAACTTGATTGATTTTTCCCAAAAATGATCTCGAGTCTAAGGGGAAACCTGACTCAGGACCCATCGGTTTGCAGATGATCATCGGCTATAGTAGTGCAAGTTGGTAAATCGTAGAGTTAATATTCCTCGGACCGGAAAGGAGTCATAGAGAGTCATAGGGGGTCATCTGGAACCAGGATCCGCGTCGATTGATGACGCGATTTTCCTCGGATGTATGAGAATCATTACCCGCGCTTCGCGGAAGGAAGGAGGATATCGAGACGGAGCGGACGGAAGGAAATGGAGAGTTGGTGCGGTGAACCCGCTAGTACAATGAAATATCATGGAATATAAGGGAATATACCATGTACCATGTGGACCGAATAGCTTGAGCTGACCAAAGGATAACAAAAGTCTACAAAGCTGGACTATTTGGGGCTAAGGCAGTCATCAGACGGAGCCGAACTTCAAGCTTCAATATTAAAGTCTGGACAACTAACCGGTATGGACTTTGGCAGTTCCTCGAATGAATCGGACCACGATAGAAGGACGTTTGATTTGAACCGAGTGTAGTACATTTTGTTGTACGTCGGGTTCCATTCCCAGGCCACGGATGGGGTCACACAGAAGGGAGTACTATTCTCGCAGCTCTTGCCTTGCGATCAGGTCGAAACGTACCGACGATCGGTGATTGAACGTTTCTACACGGATCTTTGAAGAAAGGCCGAAATGAATCTAGGATTTGGTACCCACCTTGGCGCCTAACCAATGTGCCCCGTGGCGTGTAAGTGACCCGAAGGGAACAAATCGACGAGACCTGAAAATGGTCGTTATTTACTGGGAAAAAATCGTACCGGAATTACAGTATGAGATGAAACGTGTAATTCGCTGTGGACGCCACGCGAGGCGCGTTTGATGGAGGCGGTGCACATTTACCTCACCTGTAAACGTCAGCACAGGAAAAGAAAAACACGAGGCATGCAGACCCACCTCGACACGATGTACTGCATCAACAAAATCGGAGGATCAAGGAACGAGTCATAAGAAGAATTCCGCTTCTGGGATCAGGTGATCGTAATCCCTGTCACACACGTCACATCCGCGTGACATGGCGAACACGATCGCTGTCGTCACCGCCTTACACGCCTCTCAACCCACTAGTACCTTAACGTGAAAGTCGGCTGTGCGCCGCAGAAATGTCGTTTTTGTTCTCCTTATTCCGAAAGGTATTGCTGTGGTGGTTGTTTTCTTGGAAATATTTCGTTTGACACTGCCTTTGCCAGACCAAAGAGGATGACTACGAGACCGTTCTAGCTTCGTTGGCCTTGGACATCCAGAAGCGCCAGACCAAACTCGCTGACATACGACTTCGTGAACGGCGGTCGACACTACTGGTGACGCTGTATACATTTGTTGCATGGGTCGTGTATGTCGCATTGTGGTATACTGGTGCCTTGCCAAGTTTGGCTGGATATTACCGGAATTTGAGAGTGGAAAAGGCGGTGAAAGGATTACCAGTTGTCATTGGACCTATCATGTGCGTATTTGAATTATCCCACAGGCGAGTGTCGCTCATGGTCGAACAGCATCTTGTTCATAAGGCGCATCGTGCAAATTTGGTATACTCGCAAAGGCGATGCAGAAGGCATGGACATGTACTGCTATTTATAATGTCATTGCGAGCTCATACTCAGAGCAGAGAAGACGTTACAGAAGTTGATGAAAGAGCAACGGACGAAAGTAGAGGAAATCAAGAAGAAGACCAATTATTATTCCACACGGGAACTGCTACAACGTTACGATGAGAGTTCACCCGCACCATCTCCTCTTCGTCAAAGAATTGTTGCCCAGCCGCAAGGGTCGCCCAGTACTCCCACGCGACCCATCAACGGTAATGCTGGCGCTTCCGCATTGAATACACCCCAAAACCAAGCGGCTAGTATGTTTCTCCTTTCCTTGCCGTCTTGACATCGCTAACAAAATTTCGTAGTGCTTGCTTCCCCACCCCAGCCTCCGCCTGGTCCTTCACGGAAACAATGGTACGACAAACTCGCCGATGCCGTCCTCGGAGACGACGACCAAGCCCGGTTTGCATTAATCTGCGAACAGTGTTTCGCCCATAATGGCTTGGTCAAAGAAAGCGTCTGGGAAGATACTCGTGGGTTTGACAGTTTTTGCCTGGCGAACATGTGTTGACTTATGCTTCAGAATACGTTTGCCCGAAATGTAACCATTTCAATCCATCTCGTCGTTCGAATAAGCAGGGCATTCGGCCCCCGCCTCAGGCTGCTGGACCGAGGTCTCCTGTCACCCAGGTGATACCGCCTACGCCACCGCATGTTAGCCGAGAGCAACAAGTACCGCCGACGTATAATCCAAGTGAACCTGTGGAGCCAGAGAGCAATTTGATGGAGGTGGATCAATCTTGAGTGGGTTTTTATTTCGTTGATGCACCTTTCTCTCTAACAACGTCGCTAGGAAAGTCATTTATAACATTCCGTAGCTCGTCGAAGGATATTTATGTTAATAACCGGTGTAGCCTTACTTTCTTACTCTTTGTCACTAATCCATTTGTTGAACACTTGCAATCAGTGGCTGAACTGTTTGTTTTCATTCTGTTGAAGGGTTACAATTTCTGGCATTTCACCAAAACAATGGGGCTATGGAACTATCCGACCCCGAGGTGATGATTTTGAGGAATTTTCCGGTGCATCGTCTTTGACAAAGGGATTATGCCGCCCTTTTACATACACTTTTTTTTTCGGCGCTCATCATCTTCCCTGACTCGTGCTGAACTTCCCCGATTCCGATTACGCGCTCGGATGCGCAAAAATTCTTCCAGCGGCCAAGCACTAAGCAACAGGTGTTGGTACCAAGAGATTTGTACGTACGGGCGTCGAGGAGCGCCGCCACCTCCACAGAGATTCATTAATAATCTCTCGTATAGAAGGAATGTGATTGTCATTCACGTAGGGCGTGTTCCTTGGGTTCATGTGTAAGGTATAAGTAACCTTAATTGACACACGTACAAGTAAGTAGTACACCATTCTACATTTACCGCGGTACCCCTCCGGACACTTTCGATGGGACTGGAGTTGTTGTTCACTATCTTGAGTGATGGGAACTGCCAGATCTCGTCGTGACATTAATAGTACGTCTGCGCCCATGATCAACACTACGGTTTACACGTTTACAGGGAATATACTAGGAAAGGGCTAAAATACTGTGGATTGAAAAGCGCCGGCCCGGATTTCTCAGTACCGTCTTGGCGTTTGTAAAGGCTGCGCCCTCGGTACCTTCTGTGGGCCGCCGAAGAAGCAGTCGCAAGGGGAACTCTCGATGATTATCATGAGCACGTCCAATCCAACGCCCCGGAGTGTGGTTGTTCTTAGACACACTCCGCATGTCGGGAAAACACAGATATGTTACGCAGTAAATACAATGATGATAATCACTTGATGATACAGAAAAGAAGATGCAAGGGCTAAAGAAAGTCGTGCCAAAGATTTGTCGAAGTATCAAATAAATGTCCGTTGCGTGATGTCCGTTTACAATGCGATGGAAGGATCCCGATACCACAAGTGGCATTCGACAAAGAAAAGAAAGACGATCATCGTCGCCAGAAGCCTTTCCTTTTAGCCGAGAGAAGAGTGTACTTCAAACGAGATGGGATCCAACGCAATTGATCACTCAATTTGACAGTGTCGTCGGCTGGTCGGGGAGCTGGCGTTTGAATGAGAACTAAATCAAGAGACAGGGTATTGATAACACGTACGAGGGGCAATCGCGTGAAGTACGATGGATGACTCGGTTCGCCCATCCACATCTGAGTCTTCCGTTTCCGTCTGCACCTCGTGTTGCTGGAGTAGAAGGTCGAGGTCATAGTCTTCTTCCACACATGGTTGTGCGGTAGCAGCGCGACGGTTGCCAAAAGGATAACGTTTCTTGTCCGAGGAAGAATGGAATTCATAGGGAGGGCAGGAGGTGACATTTAACGCGGCGGGGCTGATAACAGCTACCGGAGAGCCTGGGAAGGTCATGAACGTCCTAAAAACAATCGGTTAATTCTGAAGGAGAGCATCGAAGTGGCGAAACATACGGTGAGGTGGGGGCTTGAACGGAAATGTCCCATCGTGCGCTTTCCTTGACTCCCTGACGCCACTTTTGTATGTAAGAAGCTTTGTGCGTATCGTGCTGGGTCGACGCGACAATCTCAGTATCAGCCGCGACCTCACGATCTGGTTCCACGCAGCTACAATAAGGGATTAGTTAACAGAACTCCAATAATCTGTGCCGATTCGTACACACTTTGCACGATTGAATAAGGCTGCAAACGCATGCAAGCCCCTTGATAAGTCGGCATCATAACCCATTACTGGATTTTCTCGCGTCTTGCCCTCTAGAATACATCGCGTCTCGTAGTATTTGTCTTCAACGTCGTTCTGAGGATGGCCAGCATCATCCGAAGGCAGGGCATTGGCCCTTGACTGAAATGAGTGGTCATACAAGGTGTCTGAAGGAGTGAACATGGTGAGCGAAATGGATAAAGAAAGAGAATAAGATGCCTTTACGCCACTTCTTGGGTTCTCTTATATGATAACAATTGGTAGTTCCAAAAAGGTTTGAAAACAAAAGAGAAAGAACAAAGGCATTCCCAAAAGGGTTTGCTCCATCATGTGACCCTTTCATGTCCCCGGTTGCTGTGGGAAATGTCGCCCGCCACAACGACGAAACGAAAACAAGGACCAAAATCCATCAGCTCTTGCCTATGCTCCACTTCTTTTTTTCTGTATGCATTATATATCTGTCGCGCGTATCGCAGTAAATCAAGCCGTACAAGGTGCTTTGCAAGCTGCAACAAACATTCAGCGTATCAGGCATTTGTTCTGCTGGCATTTACCTCGAGAAGATACATTTCCTTTAGGAGGGTTACAGTAACGGTCCTATTTTCTGCTCTCACTGGAGCCCTTCACATTCTACGCAATGAGCGCTGCGGACACAGGCCTCAGCTCAGACCCAGGGCAGAATCTAATTATCATAGCTTTTGTTCATCCAGGCCTCGTATCAGATTTTCAATTGTTTCTTGTTCACCTCTAATTAACAGCGCAACGAGCTCAATATGTTTCAACTGGTCTTGTTCTCGTTGCTGGTCACCGGCCTGTCGAGTTTCGAGCCACAATAACGTTGCTACTGTTTCCATCGTTTATATATACGAGAAGGGTTTCCGTTTCCTCCAATAGTCCTGTCATCTCCTGATGCTGTATCTTCCTTCTAGCCCTGGCCCGATACGCTTACATCCTGTCCGCTCTCCTTTATTGTGCGAAAGGGTCGTGACAATTGCTACTCCGAAGACTGATGAGAACGGCTGGGATACGTGCGGCTTGTGCGTTTGAATCCATCTTTATCAATTGTTCCTTCCTAAAATTTACGTGCGTAGCTTGCATTCGTCCTCTGCTTCTCAATTAGCTGCAGTATACGATGAACATGGCAAGTCAACAAGTCTTCACTCAAGCATTATCAAATGGCAAGAGGCCATTCCCCTTGGCTATCCTGACAATGAAACCTTGGAGTACTGGGAGCTCATTGGTCCACTGTCCTCGTCTCCGTATGTTCTCCTCTGTTGTTGCATTACTTCTACTACATCATCAAGGTTATCCTTAGATTATTCTTGACCACTTCTCCAACTTGTACATCGTTTCTAGCGACCCCTCCATCATCCCCTCAGCAAGCATCAACTGTCAGATGTCGAAATCCTATCCATTTATCGAACTCTGCTGTCAGCTCCCTGGTTTACAATGTCGAAGAACGATTCCGAGGGGATCGCGAGACACACAGGCTCTCTATGGGTACTAGAAGCTCTGATGATGAATACTCGTCTTCTGATTGTGTAACGGAATGTACAGTGGTTGATGACTCAAGAAAGGGTGAGCGCCAGGCAAACAATCTCGCGACTTCTATCTTATTAGGGCTATTAGGTTTTGGAATTTTGCCGACCTTGCTTTCGTACTTTCATCACTTGCTATCTCGAACATTCGCAGAGATTTGATTAGATCTTAACCCATCACTTCTGTATCATCGCCTGTATGTACTAATATTTGAATTATATTAATACTATAATGAGTTCATCAGGGGTCGTTCCGTGAAGGGCGCTACATTGTCGTCCTTTCACGGCTACACTTGATTGCGTGACCACAACACCTTCGGATCCCTGCCTGGGTTTCAAACTCAGTCTTTGCACGAATGAATAGTCGCGGATATTTATGCAACATATGGCATAACCCGACACCCACGGATTGTCCAATCCAGGTTATTTCCCCTTATCTCATTGACCCCGTAGTATCTGAGTGTGAAATCACCATACAACGCAGCAGAAAGCTCCCACCCACTCTAAAGATGACTGATACCGATCCATTTCGAGTCGATCTCATCGCCTATGCTCTGGGACAGCCAATCATCACAGTCCAGAGATATGATGGCCCCGCCAATTGGGACACCGATCTATTCTACGTTCCTTGGAAGACATCGTAAAGCGTACGCATGCCGCTGAGCAAGTCCTCAAAGAATTCCCCGTACACGAAAAGCTGGCATCTTCCATCGCCGCGCATAGGTGTGACGTCAACAGCATCTTAGAGGATTCATCTACCAGCTTCAGTAACCTCAGCGGCACACCTCGGGATCCATCTCATTCCGGACTTATTCGCGACGCAATAGTATCTATTCCTAAGCGATCCAAAATTCAAAGCGTGGTGCGGTCGCCGATCTCTACATGACGCTCAGCCTATCATCTTCCGTTCATACACATGCTAGCTCATCGTTCGTTAGTGCCACCAAAGTGAGCGAGCGGAATGCAGTCGAAGACCTCCAGGACTTCACGGATCAGAGAGAGGACATCATCCGCGTTTGTGACGCTGTAGCCAAAGGTGATCTTACCCGCTAGATCACCTTCGAAGCCCGTGGCGAGGTTTTCAATAAACTGAAGTGTGTTGTCAATACTGTGGTTGTGGTGTGCCCTGAGGCTCTGAGGCCACTTTCTTTCTCTGACAAAGTCTTCTAGATGAAAAACATTGGCGGGTTTGCAGCGGAGATCTCGCTGGCTTCAGAGTCCTTGATGGGAGGGTGCGTAACAATCTCATCTCTGTTTAACAGGATATCCATCAGCGATGCTCTGGGAACATCGGAGGACATTATTTGCGTCACCCTGAGCTCGAAGGAACGTGGCACGAACTAGCTTCTGGTCGACCATCTTGTTGGCATGGTCACTGGTCAAGTACGGTCCATTACCTCGGTCACCAAAACTGTCCCTCTTGGAGACCTTTTGAAAGAAATAGAGGCCAAAGCGTCTGACGAGCCTCTTGACCTCAAAATCACAGTCAATGGCATGATCACGCGACTGAGAACTTTTGCTGCTGAAGACGTCAAAAGTTGATAGTTCTAGTGACTTGAGTCGTTGTGCAGAGGTTGTAGATATCGAAGGGTGTGCAGTCTGAGTTGATCAAGAACGTGCGTGGATTGCGTTCGAACGTCGATTTGGATTTATCAAAGCAGCTTGCTTCGACAGTGAAAACTGCTGTAACTGAAGGATATTAGCGAAGAATGGACTAGATCGAAGGTCAGAGTCGAGGGTGCAATACTGTCGTTCGCGATTACGTTTGTTTTCTATTTCCTAGGCGTAATTGTCGGCTCGGGTTGCTCACATATACATGCTCATAAACCTATTGCAGATGCTCGTCAGTAGACAGTCAGAGAAGTACGAACATGGAAGAGGCGAACGCAGTGACGATGAACTGATGTCATTAGGGCTCTTCGGGAGACAGCTTATCTATGGATATAAGACCGCAGCTAAGATGTCACCAGCATTCCAGCGCTCTCAGCCTATTCTCTACAATGTCTTTCCAGACGCTCTTTCCGGCTTCAACGTTTCCCCATTGCCGGACACCGACTTCGAGACAACTCCTCAAATACTCTCTTACGTCGCTCACGGCTTTCCCCTCTCTTCCAAGAATCCGTTCCGGATCGGATTCGAATATCCATTGGTTATAGATCGACGGAGACGCAACTTGCAGCCGGGATAGAAACTGCTCGGGCCATTGATCCAAGAGACGCAGTTTGTCCGCCGGAGGCGTCGGTTCCGAATTGTAGGCGAACGAAATGCAATTTCGTACAGGGGAGGATGTTTTATGGAACGAAGGCTAGAAAACGAGGGTCGTCATGTACTAGGTAGTAAAGACCACAAAGAACTTACCCCTACGCCGGGGAACTCCCAATCGATGATAGCCCGAATATTCCCTTCGTCATCGGCTAGAAGGTTACCGAAATGAAAGTCCCGGTGCCATAATCTTCCTTGGAGACCCTTTTCATCTCGGAGCCTACGAACCCAGTCTATTTCCCCTCTGTCCAACTTCTCAATTAAGCGTTGTAATGGATCAAGCAGGTACAACAGGAACGAAACGGATGGGTGGACCGAGATGACATGGTGATAGCATTTGAGGAACGCCGAGATGTAAGCCACCCATGACGGGTACCATCCGCATGGGTTGAGAGCTGCAAAATTTTCTCTTGTGAGGTTGTAAGGGGCGGCATGGAAGTATCGCAGAATGTCCGGTCTAAAACAAATCACCAGGACCTGTCACGACTCGGATGAATTCCTCGGCCACGTACAATTACCAAATCGTTTCTTCTAGAACAGGCCCGGGAGCAACATCCCTTTGTCCCTCCATTTCAGTGACGCAAAGACTGCCATAGAATTCCCCTCCCCGAGGTAGCTCAAGGGTGAACATTCTAATAAAGAAGTCGACGAATTGATCAAGGATATTGTCGAGAGTTCCCGGGCTCAGTGACATCCAGGTATCCTGTAGGGAAGGGTGCGGCGATTCTAGAGATGTATTAAAGGCAGAATAAGCAATTAGTGAGAAACCTGACTTTCGACACAAATATATTCGAAACCAAACTTGTTTCCGGGTCGCTGTTGTAGAAGAGCACCTCAGGTACCGGCAGTCCGGCCTTCCTCACTACATCAATGACAGCAACTTCGTTTTCGATCTTGATTCTTTCGATTGCTTTTCTACAAATTGGGGTGCCAAGTCAACAACAAGGCCATTAAGCGAGGCGAAAAGACTCACCTGGCTACTCTGAGAACGACATCTTTGCCGCCCCACCTTGAATGAGCCGATTCTGCTAGAGTAACAAAGTAGACCTTGTG
>NW_026848580.1:0-35896 GCF_030435595.1 Desarmillaria tabescens | reverse complement strand
ATGGATAGACACTGAAAATAAGATGAGATGTGGAAAATTCATAATATATGGTAGTAATTGCATAAATGAATGAGCTTGAAAACTAAAGATAGAACTATGCTTAATGAATTTAAAGAAAGTAAAGGTGTTGGCTGAACCCTCAACAGGGTTGATTATAAAAACCTGAGCTAAACAGTTGCCTTATATTTGCTCTCCATGACTGTTATGTGACACCTAAAAATGAAAATAACTAAATGAACTGGCTCATAAGCACTAAATCATATGAAGTCCAGTAGGGTGGCATCAAAGAGAAATTGTAATAGCACTAACAGTATGACACACCAATTATAGCAGCCAGACCTAATCAGGTGACAGTCACATCACTGCCATTGATAGTCTTAACTCTGTGCTTCTTGAGTTGTAATACATGAGATCAAACTCATAGAGTGGTGAAGTATAGCAGTGGCAGGAGCAAGTAATTGATGGAAGATGAAAGTGATAGCATGTGTCATCATCACCAGTGATAGTAAGGAGATCATGGTGGAAGAGTGAGGAAGAGATAGTGGCACTGACAGCAGATGGCAGCTTGAGCAAGTTGAGCTGGTCTGTAGTCATATGTCAGTTCATCAAACAGCTTCCTCTTTAGGACTTATATAGTGGCTGTGCAAAGAGCAAATATGCAACAACTGAGCTAAACTATGATGTACTAGCTTCTTATATACTGCTTGAAAATCAAATAAGAGAAAAGCTGAAAAGGCAAAAGATAGGGATGAAGAGTAAGATAAAGTATCAGATCATAGGCTGACTAGTATTTGAAAGCCACCACATGCATGCAGTATATCTGAGTCCTACTTCCTTATGGTGAGTTGGGATGAATATGGAGCTGCTCTGCTAAAGGTGTCACGAAACTCTAATTGATATACATCTATATAAAGCACTGTTGATTCATCCACAACCCATCTTCAATTTTCTTGCCTGGGTGAAGGTATGAAATGGCCTCTGGTTCATCTCATTTTTGTGGACCCATTAATCAAATATGGAAATTGAAAGTAGTGATACAAAAAGCTTGCTCAGTTGCTGCACCATAGCTTTGTCTGTACTTAATGAGCTACAAGCACTGAACACATCAGACTATTCTATTGATTCCAAGTCAGATCCCATCCAATCAGTATAAGTTTCTATCATAAGTAAAGTGCATGTTGTGAAGCAATAAATTTAATTTGTGCCTAATGACAGAAGGATTGAAACAACAGAGTTGCTGGAAGCTATTGGTTAAGCTTTGGATTGGCTTTGTTATATCATTCATATACTCAAAGGCAGTTCATGAGGAAGTATTCACAGACACAAATTGAATATCATAATAAGGTTTCAAAGAGGAATTCACCACTCAGCCATTTCAAATTCAAGGCCACAGAATAATATTCACACTAAGTCCCAGTTAGAGCAAAGTGTCAATTAGGGCTGAAGTCAGCATTTGTTATCATGGCAGTGATGTAATACATGATGAGCTCAATTTCTTGATGAGGAGTGGGGTGATAAAAAGTTGGAAAGCAGGAGGATGATATTGATACTAATGTCAGCCTGAGTACCTGTACTGATAGCATGAGAGTAAGTATCTAGGATACAGTAAGTAAAGAGAGAACTAGAATAATGATAGAAAGTTGCTTACCTCCTCAGATGCATGGGCTGGCAGTGAATGACTGAGGAGAAAGGCAGAAGAGAACATAACTATAGTCTAATGGAAATCACATAACATTCATGTGATCCTGACATGGCATATGTAGTAAGCTCATAATCCTCTGAATAAGCCCCACTACTTCTAACAACTAGTAAGGTACACGATCTGAATACAAGAAGCATAAACAGTCATAGAACAAAGATAGTTTCAAAAGTTACTTGTGAGTTCTCTGGTCAAAACAAAAAAGTGCATAAGTCCAGCCTAAGTCAAAGTTCATAGAATTATAATTTCCTGACTCTGACAGTATAATCTGATAAATGAAAGGAAGGAGATGTTCCTCTATTCATGCTCCAGCCAAGCAGATTTTCAGATATGACACATCATAGTTAGTGAGCGCACTAAATATTGTTAATGTTAATGCAATCCTCAAAGTTTCATTTAACACCCATCAGTGTGCTTGTTAGTTAGAGTATAGCATGCTGGGTATAGGGTTCAGCCTTCTCATCACACATGCTCATCAGGTACAGTGCTGTGACTAAGTCCTGTTTTAAAATCTCATTGCTTCTCATGTTATAAGTTATGTTACATGTCAGTGCACTGCATAGTATTAGTGTCGGTGTGTCATTTTAGTCTGCTTACTCACTATATCTCAGTATATGTGTAAAATGTGTTAGATTGCAAAATTACATGTGTAAATAGGCTGTAGTCATAACAATGGGTTCCAGATGTGAGGACCTGCCACTGAACTGAACAGATAATAGTGGCCAACACACTATCTTCTTGCAGTCTGCATTTACTAGCAACTTAGAATGAACAATACCATTAGAACAACATTACCAATTGCAAAT
The DNA here is from genome assembly GCF_030435595.1 of Desarmillaria tabescens. Lineage (NCBI taxonomy): Eukaryota > Fungi > Basidiomycota > Agaricomycetes > Agaricales > Physalacriaceae > Desarmillaria > Desarmillaria tabescens. The sequence continues at coordinate 33,391 of NW_026848580.1, read as the reverse complement.
TGAGAGATACTGTTAATGCACCAACTCAAAACTGTTCAAAGCATGAGTCCTATGCATCACTCGCATTCGGTGATTCACAGTGAGGACAGCATTGACAAGTTCTCATGGAAGGTGGCAAGAGACAACTAGTCACAAACCAGGGAGTTTAGTAAGAGTTAGGAATATATAACCTTAGCCAAAGCTGGAGCTCAAGGCCACAGCATAGGCTAGCTTAAATACATGTTCGATCTACCTAATAATAAGTCCTGGCTGTGATCCTCACATGGAGAAGTGCGATCTCCAACAAATGAGCATAAAGAGCACATGTCATCTGCATGGAAGTGGGACTCCATCTGAATAGTCCTTATCCTGTAGACTTCCCTCAACTAGCAGTCTGCATTGTCAAACCACTAAAAAGCATGATGCCATCAAGAGAAGCATGATGGCACATGAGGTACATCAGTCATCTGAGATGTGGCAACCAGATAAACAGGTAGGAGGTTAAGCATGATGCAGTTGAGGTGCCAAGAGGTGCTGAGGTCTAGATAAGATAAGATAAGAAAAAATACAGATAAGGTCATGATAATACTCCCCAACTAAGACTGTCATTCTGACAGTCATTAGACATACTCACTTCCTCCACTGGATAGCCGTTTCATTTGACTAAGTATTCCATTATGGTCTGCCAGTTGCATCCTTGACTGATGATACAGTTGTGGTCCTGAAGTAGTTCCTCTACTTCATATTCTTCTTTGCTGTCTACAAGGTCAGACTCAGGTGGCAGTGGTTTCTCTTGGTTCAGAAACTCTGGGGGGACATATGGAGTTAGATATTGTTTATTGAACTTGTTGTGGATTCTCCAACCAGGTGGTAGCCTCAGCTCATAGGCGGAGGGTCTCTTCTTGGAGATTATCTTGAAGGGTCTGATGCATTTATCATCTAGATTTTTTACCAGTCACAGGAGGTGAAGGTTGGTTGAGTCCAACCAGACTTTATCACCTGGTTAGTACTCCTGTGCAGGGCATGTGTGTTTGTTGTAAGCCTTTCTCATAACCTCAGCAGCCTTGTGCAGAGAGTCCTCCACTATTTTGTGGACTTTCTGAAAGCTTGTGATGAAGTCAGTTACCAATGGTGTTTTTGATGGCCTCACTGTGGTTGGGCGAATTTCTCCATCTCGTCTGAAGATAAGTTTGATGGGGGAAAAGCCTATTGCAGAATGTTGGCAGTTATCATGAGCGAAGGCTTCCCATTGCAGCCATTCACTCCAATTATCCTGTTTGTGGTTAACAAAGACTCAAAGATACTTTTTGAGTTCTTGGTTAACCTGTTCTGTTTGTCCATCCATCTGTGGGTGATAGGCTATTGATGGATTTCCTTGGATATTCATCATCATATATAACTCAGTGATGAATTTTGAGATGCATTGAGGCCCTCAGTCAGAGATGATCTTAGAGGTGGTGACCCCAAATCAACAAATAATCTTGTCGCATAGGATTTTGGCCCACCCACTTGATGAGAGTTCCTTTGTGCATGAAATTAGCACAATGTATTTTGAGAATCAGTCTACGATGACCAATACTGCATCATAGCTCTTGGATTCTGGAAATCTGGTGATTATGTTGATTGAAACATTTTCTCATGGTTGTGATAGTACAGCATTAGGATGTAGCAGAGCTGCCTTCTGCTGTGTGTTGGTCTTTGTCCTTTGACATGCCTCACATCCTTGTTAGTGTTGCCACAGCTCAGCTTATCTCAGCTTAATGCTGAAGTTGATTTTGAGCCATTGAGGATAGAAGGGTAGGAGGAACAAGAACACAGTTTCTGATATTACCAATAAGTCTTGTGAGTGAATGAAAACATCAAAACACCTGTCATTTTGCATATTAGTGCAGTCAGAGCAAACAGCTCAAAACTGACTTCAGTGTTAAGCCGAGGTAAGCCAAGCCATGGCAACACTAATCCTCATATGTAGGTTTCCACATCCCTTTGAAGCCTGGGCCACCAATACTCTCTTAAGACTAATTCTTTGGTCTTTTTGATACCTGGATGCCCTGTGGAGATGTGATCATGATAGTGGGAGATGAGTTCTCCCCATAATGCATGATCATAGGAGACATTGATACATCCGTTGTAGAATAGTAAGTGGTCCTTTTCAGTGACCTCCTTCTTATAGTTGAGGCTTATGGTGATCTCTTGGTCCCAGCCTTGTTGATCTCCTGTCACTCTTCTGATTTTGCCATGGATTTCTTCCTCTGTTGGCATTATCAGAACTCAGAAGAATTCTGGTTTCAAGAGGACAATACCATCATTGTCCTTCTTGCCCTGATTGTGGTCAGCCTTCCTGTTGAACACTCCAGGTTTATGGTGGAGCATGAAGTGGTACTCTGCCAGTTCAGTGACTCACTGCACTTGTCTGCAGTTGAGTTTCTGAGGCTTGTGGAAGTACTGCAGGTTTGAGTGATCTGTCCAGATTTCAAAATCTTGACAGGCACCCATAAGATAATGTCACCATTCCTCCAAGGTGATCATTATGGTGAGCAGTTCCTTGTTGTAAATCTCATAATTCTGTTCAGTCATGGAAAGAGATTTTGACAAGAATGCGACCAAATGCCATTTTCCATCTGGCATTGCCAGGATGACTCCTATTGCAAATTGGCATTTGAGTTCCTTGAACACTTCTCTTTGTTCTTTTCTCCAGGTCCATGGGATCTTCCCTGTAAGTTTCATCATTGGTTTGACAACTATGCTGTAGTGCCAGATAAATTACCAGTAAAAATTTGTGAACCCTAAGAATGATTGTAGTTCTTATTTCTTGGTGGGTTTCAGCCAGTCCATGATTCCTGCAATTTTGATGGGGTCCATTTTGATGGAGCCTTTGCTAATGATAACTCTGAGGTACTCTGTCTGAAGTATCTCAAATTTGCACTTTTCTGCTTTTAAGAACAATTTGTTTTTTTGCAAGATCTTTAAGGCCTCCCACACAATCCTTTGATGTTCAGCCTTATCCTTGGTAAAGATAAGGATGTCATCAAGGTAGATAGTGACCTTTCCTTGAGCAATAAGATCTCTGAAGATATCATTCATCATCCATTGGAAAGTGGCGGGCAAATTGGTGAGGCTGAAGAACATAACCAGAGGCTTGTAGAGACCTCAGTTAGTGCAGAACACTGCCTTAAACTTGTCCCTGTCCTTGATCCATACATTATTATACCCCCACCAGATATCAAGCTTGGTGAAGTACCTCGCACCCTTGAGCTTATCCATAAGATCTGAGATAAGCGGTCAGGGGTAACGATTCTTGATGGTTATTTCATTGAGCTTGTAATAGTCTCAGACAGGTTGCAGCTTGCATTCTTTTTTCTTAACAAAGAAAAAGGGAGATGCCATGGGAGACTTTGAAGGTCAGATTCGTCTGGTCTTCAAGTTTTCATTGAGAAACTTGTCCAGTTCCTCCTGCTCCTTGGGATTCAAGGGGTACATCTTGCAATCTAGACTGGCATTGGCATTAAGAACAAGCTCAATGGTGTGATCCCAAGGCTTGTGAGGGGGGATTTCATTGAAGTTTTTTCTTAATGAAAACATCGATGAAATCTCGGTAGTATTTGGGAATGATTTCCTCAAACAACTTTATTTCTTTCTCCTCACTGGTCCTGGCTGTCAATTTATTGGCTTTATATTCTATTGCCCATACATGAAAGGCTTCTTTGAAGTCTATGACGAGAATAGTGTCTTCACCTTCAACTTTGGTTTCCCACCACTGTTCAGGATCTTCATCTGGAAGTCAGAATGGTATCTTGTAGCAGTCACAGCATGCCAACATTACTGAACTAGTATCCCAGTCAATAAGTGGGTTATGTCTTTGTAGCCAGTCATGGCCTAGGAAGATAGGTGTCATTCCTAGATTAATGATGGCCAACTTAATTCGTTTGCTGTGGTCCCTGATCTTGAGTTGGACTTCCACAAATTTAGTGATGTCACCCTCTCTGTTGCAAGTAAAATCTGCATTATAGACTAGAGTGGGATGAGCCACTTTGTGTATGGTAATACTATGATCATGGGTCCAATCAGGGCCTTTATGGAGTGATAGGCCATAGTATCAAAGGTTTCTAGTTATAGGGCAATGGTGACATTCTGTCCCCTTCCTCTGCAGATGTACTGGGGTTTGGTAAGCTGGTCCATATGCTCCAGTTCATTATATTCATCCAGATAGGACTCTCTGACTTGGCCTTCCAAGTTGGCAACTAGTTGGGTATCAATCTCCATTCTTCATCAAGGATAAACCCACTGCTTGAAAAGAGATATCTTCTCTTCTGGAGTCTTGGCAAGCCTAATAGCTCGCCGAGTCCAGGCAGCTCCAAATGGCTTCAGCCATAGGGAGTCATAAGGGTACTCCACTGATGTTGGTTTCATTGGGGTCTTCCCCTTGTCACCATTCACTGTAGGTTCCAAAGCCCCTGCCTCTATAATTACTAAGTTGTTTGCCCTTTCACCTCAGTGTGAACACCCACTCAGGTTAGTCAGGACTTTACTGGATTTTAAAGAGTTCTATAAACTCTTTAAATAACTAAAGTCGTCTTCTTTATCAGCGACTTCTTCTAAAGTGACACATACCTTTAATGGGGACTCACTGTCTCCGGTTCAGCCCTCTTGATCCTTGTAGGTAATTGAGTGTTATGGTTTTTCCTTTTTATCTTATCTTCAGCAGCTATCTAATCTTGATGCACATCTAATTCAGACCAAGTGCGCAAGACCTTGCTTTATCCAGATGATTAACAGACTATTCCAATGCTGCACTATGCATTGTCATGGACAGTATGTACATTGCACTGCTAACATGTGTAAGTCAACCAGTAGTAGCTATTATTAGAATCCTGAACATGTATATAAGTAGTAGCCTCCACTGGCCTTAACTCCAGCTTTGGCTAAGGTTTAATCTACCCAACTTGCTATTAGCTCCTCACTCCATGACTATCTAAGTCTGATTACCAGCTCAATCCCCAGACATTGCCTACATCGTCTACAATTCCCTGAAGTGTGAGAGAACGTGGCCTTGTTTGATATTGTTTGTGAGTTGGTGGCTAACATTGAGCTTTTTTGGCCGGTGTCCTCTGTCATAGAGGTGGCTGCCCCTGGGGAGGTGGTACTTTCAAAGATGTGTGGCATGTAACTTCCCCCAGGATCAGGGATCAGTTCTATCACTGGATTATCATAAGGGGTACATGAAGACCCCAACATGACTTTGCCCACTCCTCCACCATGTCCATAGTTTCCTACCTGGATAGTAGATGATGATATTGTCACCTTGACTGGTGCCAAACCATCATCTACAGGAGATCCTCTATTGCCTGTCGAACTGGCTACTGGGAGATGTAGAATTGCTTATTCTTATGCTGGCATCTCTTTTACCTCCTTGATAAATTAGCAAGGTCTTCCTCTTTCACCTCAGCCAGGATAGCTCTGAGGTGAGTTGCAAAGGGTCAGATGAGCACTTGTTATCCCACCTGAGGTGTCTGGTGTGTCTGCACCAGAAGCATTGCCTCTATTTCCTGAGATGGTCAATGTTCATGGGCTCACCTTCACCACCATATGTGGTTCCAGTGACATCCCTCTTGTCGCTCCTTGAACTTGTTGAAGAGCCTCCTCTGGGCCTGGAGCCTGTGGTGCCACTGGGATATCTGCTGCCTTGTGCAACATGAACTCAATAGTTCTCATCCATTTGGCTAACTCTGCGCTTCCACTCCCAGTAGGTAGTAGGGTGCATGTTGTCTCTGGCTAAAATGATCTGTTTGACATTAGGTCAGATTACGAGGGTGATGACTTCCTCCATTTCCTCATTGTTGTGGAAGCACTCAGCCTCCACTGCCATCTCTTAGAACTTTTCAAAGAATTCCATGGCCATCTTGAACTGCAACTGCTGCAGTTTCTTCCACTGGACACATTTAATTTGAACCTCCACTACTTCCCAGAATTGTTTGCAAACACTCTCCTGGAAGGCTTCTCAGGTGGGAATACAATGCCTTCAGTTGTGTGGATCCCAGTAATGACATTGCTGGTGGATCCACCACTGCATCATGTTCCCATCAAACAGAGAGGCCATAGAAGACTACTCGCTCCAGTGGCAATCTCCCAATGATCTGGCAGATCAGGTGGCAAAGGAGGATTTTCAGGGCGAGGCAGGGATCGTAGATTCAGATCACTGTGGGGCGAAGGTGGTCCTGGGAAGGAGGGGGTACTGGTGAAGGTCCACCACCACCACCACCTCCACCTCCAGGTCCCTCAGGTCCACTGCCACCTCCTTCTGATGTGGCTGATGCAGGTCTGCTCTCTGATAGTGCTGAAGGTGCAGAATCTCTGCCCATGCTTTAGGCATGGAAACCACTTCCTCCTCCTCTGGCCTTGAGTCCCAGGGCACTGGAAGGTACTCAAGTAGGGTCGAGGATTGGGTTCCCCTGGCCTACAAGTATTGGGGATTCCACACTGGAGGAGAACATGTTAGTAGATCCATAGTACCACTTTCCTAGTGCTATGGGATGGTCAGGGTGTATCACATTCCAATGTCTGGTGGCATGGTACAATGTTTTGATACGGAGGATCCTGTCCTCTATATCCGAGCCCATAGGCACTGCCTTATAGGCCTGTCCTTGGTCAGATGTGGTCCAGGTCATCTCATATGGTAGGCACCTCCATGTCCAGTCTAATATTGGCTTCCATATTAGACTATAGATTTCTTGGTCAGTGAGAGGCAAGAGAGGTTGGGGCTGTGTGCCAAACTGGCTCTGAGAATTCATCTCCTTGATGTCCTCCTGTCTCATCCTCTCCAGCCATTGTTCATATGTCTCCTCCCAGTCCTTGTTCCCAGGCAGGGAGGAATGGGTCTTCAACTGCTTCAAAAGTGGTTCTTCACCCTCATGCTCTATTTGTTGCCCTCCAGTCATCTGTGTGGTCTCTTCCAGTTCGTTCATCAATGATTCGGTTGAATACATCAATGTAGTACCTTCAGACTCCTCTATGATAGAGCCGCTCTTCATCTGAGTCAACTCCTGGTATGGCAGCTCCATCTACTCGCCCTCTTCTGAGGGTCAGTACTCTTTAACATTGGTGAGGTTGGGTGTAATGAACAGCAACTGCTCCTAACAGAAATATGAAGGTGCCAAAGATGCTGAGAAAGATTGTGGTGTTTCTTTCTTCAGGGATAAGCAGCATAAAGCTCATCATGCAACAACAAGTATTTATAAGGCTCTGGATAATGTGATTACTATCGTAAAACAATGGTAGAACAATAGTAAGGGCAAGTAGTTACAAGCTTCAGCTAAATGTTAATATACCAACTCAAAACTATTCAAGGCATGAGTCCTATGTATTGTTGCCATGGCTCAGCTTATCTCAGCTTAACGCTGAAGTTGGTTTTGAGCCGTTTGCTCTGGCTGCACCAACGTGCAAAATGACAGGCGTTTTGATAGTTTCATTCATTCAGGAGATTTATTGGTATTATCACAAACTGTGTTTTTGTTCCCCCTACCCTTCTATCCTCAGTGGCTCAAAACTGACTTCGGCATTAAGCCGAGATAAGCTGAGCCGTGGCAACACTAGTCCTATGTGTCACTCGCATTTGGTGATTCGCAGTGAGGACAGTGTTAGTAAGTTCTTGTGGATGGTGGTGAGAGACACTTGAGTCACAAACCAGGGAGTTTGGTAGAAGTTAGGAATATATAACCTTAGCTAAAGCTGAGGCTTAAGGCCACAGCATAGGCTAGCTTAAATACATGTTCACTCTATCTAATAATAAGTCCTGACCATGATTCTCACATAGAGAAGTGTGGCCTTCAACGAATGAGTGTAAAGAGTGCATGTCATCTGCATGGAAGTGGGACTCCATCTGAATAGTCCTTATCCTGTAGACCGCCCTCGACTAGTGGTCTGCATTGTCGAACCACTAAGAAGTATGATGGCACATGAGGTACATTGGTCATCTGAGATGTGACAACCAGGTAAATGGGTAGGAGGTTAAGCATGATGCAGCTGAGATGCTGAGAGGTGCCAAGGTCTGGATAAGATAAGATAAGGAAAAATAGAGGTAAGGTCATAATAGATACAGAATGTGTGGGGACCAGAAATCAACAGGTGAGTGGTTTACTTGGTGGCAAATAAACCTGTCTCAAGACAGTTCCAAATTTTACCCACTCTGGGCACATTGCTGCAAATTTTTGTTTTAGTTCTAGGGAATATTTTTTCAAAATAAAACTGCAAAATAGGCAGATTTTGCATATTTTCCAGCATTTTATTGAGTCTTACCTCATGTCAGTTTGTTATTGGCATTAAGTACAGCTGCATCCCATTTGGTCAATGATGCACTGGGCTGTTGAGCCAGCCATTGCACCCTTCTGCTCATCATTTGGGCTCACGAAAATTATTGCTATTTTCAAAAATGATGAGATTCTCGAAAAAGAAAAAAAGTTTTGACCCACCAGATGCCAGCCCGATCTCAGCCTGCACCATCTGAGATAACTCACAACTATCAACAAAACAACCTATGATGTTGATCGTCATGGCCTCTGAATGCAGACTCAGAGGTCTTTTTGCAGAGCCCAAAACTTTTTAATTTTTTTTTGAATTCTCATCATTTTTCGAAATAGCAATAATTAAGATAGAAAAAATAATATATTTTTAGTTCCTATCTTGACCCCACCAATCTGACACCTAGATGAATGCAATTGCCCCAGCCTGAATGTAGTTAATCATGAGAATATATCATTTCCAATTTGGCAGCTTAGAAATTTTTGAAGTCTGCATAAAACCTCACAATTTTGTGGTTAGGCAATTATTGTATTTATATAGTACATGTGTATGCTCTATTCTGTTAGATGTAGTATTAGTACAAGATGCACACAGACTACATATTTGATTTTTCCTGCCTTTTTCGTTTGCTATGCATAGCCTCACATCTCAGCTTTTTACCAACACGCTGAGATGTGAGTACCTTCACATATATTCATCCTAACAACATACTTATCATATTGTAGTGACACTACATTGTCTTATTCAGCATTGCTTGCTCTCTTTTTCTCTCAAGCCTGCCTTCCATTACCACATCCGAGCTACCTACCTCATAACTCTTATAACTCCAAGTGGTTATGGGCCCTGCTACCAGCATGTCAATGACAACTGCCATAAAGCTAGTAAGCACAACAAAGCTCACAGATGATGGATCAAACTAGATAGTGTTTGAAGAAAAACTCACCAACAAGTTTCTCGACAAGGGTCTTGGCCAACACCTACAAGAAACTGCTCATGTACCCCCTTGCCCAGTTGAGCATAAAGGAAAATTCTACTAAAATACCAACACTGCATTTTCACACCCTCTCTTAGATGATGACCTGGAGAAGCTGGAGGATAAGCTTGAAGAGTATGAGCAGAAAGAGGCAAAGATGTGCATCATCATTTATGAATCCATCTCTGACTCTACCTTTAATGAGATCAAGGGCAAAGCAACAGCTACTCTTGTCTGGAAAAAGCTCATTGCTATCATGACTGGCAAAGGCAATCTCATATGAGAACACCTCCTTATCTGGCTCAGCAACATGTCCTGCCCTGACGAAGGCAACATGTGAAAACATCTTGGCAAAATGAAGATTCTCCATGAATGTATTGAGGGTATGGGCCTAAAGATCGAGGACAATCAGTACACCTCAATGATCCAAAAATTGCTCCCACCTTTCTATGACCACATCCACTGCACCCTCTCTGCTGCCAGCAAATTCACTGGAAAGCCTCTCATGTTGGACATCCTTGTTGCAGTACTGCACAAAGAATAGGATGAAGAAGTGGCATCAAAGGCCACAGCTGAAAATGTGGTGATGTCTGCACAATAACAGAACAGAGGGAAGGGTCAGGGCTCTGGAGGGAAGTTGAAGAAAAAGCCAGACAGATCCCATCTTGAATGCATGAACCTGGCATATGGTAAAACTGGCCACCTCATTGCAGACTGCTGGTGCAAGGGTGGTGGAAAGGTGGGTCAAGGTCCAGCTTTGAAAAAGAACAAGGCTAAGGGAAAAGGGAAGGCAAAAGAATCAGTGTCAGCAGCCATTGATGAAAGTGATGATGAACATGTCATTGCTGTTGTAGCTGACAACAATGATGACCTAAATGTAGCTTTAATGTGCACGTCAGACTACAAGGCCAAGGGTGATGCTCACATAGCAAGAGGAGAAGAAGTTACAGCAATAGCTGATTGTAGAGCTTTGAAAACATACTCACCCAAATGTTGGAGATTCAAAAATTACACCAGCATTCACCTGAAGCTCATCAAAGCCATGAATGGAGAAGTCTTCTATGCAGTAGATAAAGAGGACCTTCAATTACCATTACCTATAGGTGAAGGTCAGAAGCCCATCATTACAAGATTTTGAAATGTGTACTATGCACCGAAAATGGCATACACCCTCATATCTCTATCACATGTCAGCTGCACTGGATTTCCCATCCACATTGAACCCACTGACTATACCATATATATCTGCACACCATAACCTGATGCTAAAGTCATAGCTAAGATCCCCAAAGCCAGAGGCTTATATAGTCTTGTCCCCATCCATTTCAGTGAGATTTCGCTGTGTGAGAGGATTGGACCATGCCACGTGAGTGGAGTGTGAAAACAGCAGACAAAAATCTCACTGAAACATCTAGAGCATTTGGGTCGCAATTTCACCTCTCTCCTGTTTTTGAAATGATAACATGAGATATCTGTTCTCATATAGAATACTGTAGCCTCTGTAATTAAAACCCACTTTTCTCATGCAAGGCTTTCATGAATGGTCTACAATTGTTTACAATGATGTTTCTGACCAAAGTTCTCAGTCAGATTCTAGTTCTGACAATTCGGACTATCTTGATATGCCTATCCCCCCATTCTCAAACCCCAGTACTGCTCCTCATGAACAAAACTGCATGTCCTCAACTCCGGATGTTGCCCAACAGGTTCTATCTGTTCTTGACCACATGAGAAATATAGGGATTACTTTAGCTGAGTTTTTGAATGCTCTCAGTTGGGGAAATGATGCATGCATCACAGATCCTAGAATTCAAGGACAGCGGACACAGCTTATGAAGAGTGAGCAGCTGCTCCAAATTATCTAACATTGGTGGAAGCCACCCTAATCCTCCACTGCTCACACATGCAAACCAGGAGCCAAAGGAGGTCAGGTAGCACTGGCCAAATTCATGCAAGAGACCTGGCCCATGGTGTTGAATAATGAAATGGAGGGATTGGCAGTGTACTTCATTTCTTCATCCAAAGAAGAAGATGATGTCTCGGAGAAAAGTCTCACCAGTTTAGACTTCCCTACTATCATCAAAAAGATTCGTGAAGAAGCTGTACCCAATCTCTAGGTGACGTTGCATTCCCTGGCTTACACTCCTACACAAGACCATAGAAATTGTAAGAAGGATCCTGATACCATAGGTTTGATTCCCAAAATCCCAGCTCAGCTTGCGCACTGACCAAAACCCTACAGGTCATTCTCATGATAATTTCCATGATGTCCTATACATGCTCTCACAAATGTAATCGATTTCAGAAGGTGTTCTTGATTTACATGAAGTTCCAAGGACTCTCAGCAAAAGCTTTTGAGATTCTCCATGCCCTGGGTATCACAATGAGCTTCAAATGGACAACCGATGCTGTGGCACATATGTCTCACTGATCTATGCTCGAAGTCATGGCATATATGGCAAGGTACCCATGGCTTATCTCCTATGATAATATAAACATACCCTTCTGAGTCTTCTCGCAACACCTGGACAAGAACAGCAAGCTTGGTAATGGAATGGCAGTGACAGTATACATAAAATGCACAGCAACCCCTCTATTACCCACTGCGAACCGAGACCTTCAGAGACAGAGATCTGTGGGCATGAAGAATCTGATTACCTTTGCTGATGTGATGAAGCTTGCCATCTCAGCTGAGCCTTGATTATGACCACATGCCATTCACCATGTTCTCTGTTTCATTCTAGAGGCACCAGAGTTTCAATTCATGACATATTCAGGCAGGAAGGATGATGCACTAAAAGGTCCCAACCCCATATGCAACCTTCTGCATGGGCCAGAACATAAGACACTCCAATTCTTGCTCAGGAGCGTAGATATTCCTGAGGCCAGTTATGAAGATAATCTATGTCTGATTGTGGAGTTTCTGAAGCAAGTTCAGTTGGATACACTGGACAAGCAGATGGTGTTGGCGCTAAAGAACCTCATCACGTGGTGCAGAGATCAACTTACCATTGATCAACTTTGTGGACTCTCCAAGTATCATGCTATGGACTCAAATTCATATGACCAGCTGGATTGGATGTTACTTGTCTTTGGTTGGTTTTACCTCATGATGGCATTTGCTCAGTTATTGCATAAGCAATATCTGGGTACAACAAAAGGAAAGGGTCTGCAAACATCATTCAATATAATGAAGCAGAAAGGCTTGCTTACCATGTTGATATGAGGGCCCTTCCACCACAATTTGGATGAGGCACTGAAGCACATTGCTGAGGCTCATATCATGCATGGATCAAGCAATGCACTAAATGCTATGGATTTACAGGGGTCGGATCAACTTGACGAAGCCAAGTGACAGAGTATCATGTTCAATCAGGACATGTTGCAATATCTGCTCTTGGGTGATGCCATCAAACATGGTGATGTTGGGATGATGGAGGATTTCCTACCTCAGCTACTGTTCTGCTTTCAAGATGGTGGTAACTCCAAGTACATGACTGAGGTATTGGAGTTACTACAGGCACTTCATTGGGAATGGCCTGAGGAAGTAAAGTGAGTAGTGCAGCATACCAAAAATGATGCTACTCACTGGACTGGATACAGAAACTTTGTTCATGAGAATTGTTGGGTCCTCAACATGGCTGGCAAGTCGAACTCATATGTTGCCATTGATCAAGTGCAGGAGTATAACATCAAGGACATCAATGTTCATCAGCAATGCTGTCACCAAAGACAAAATTGATCAAGATATCTATAGGTCACCTACCATTCTGAGGGCCCAAATATCAAGTGGGATTATCTGAAGAAACTACATCCGGCCATTCCTGTTATTTGGTCCTTGTCAGAGCACATTGAAAAGCAGTTTGGAACACTGACTCGAGGCAAGAAACACACAATACCAAAGAAGAAAAAAGATGTCGAGACTCTCACAAAACTCTTTTGGGACTCTAAATATCATGACTTCAAGGCCAGGCAGAAATTACAGGCAGACAAGAATAAGGCAAGAGATTATATTGGCGATGGTATAACAAAGCTGTGGGATGGTCAGGCAATGGCAAACTGGGTCAAAAACTGATCATTCAAACAATCCACCACTGAAGACTGGGTCAATGATAGTGACATCAGCAATGATAACAGCAACAATGAGAATAGGGAAGATGAACCAGGTGATCAGGCTGGAGGCCCATAAGTTGGTGCTGAACTGTCACCATTGAACCAATGAGAATCATTAGGATTATATAGCATCAACGGATAGGCAGCCACATGGTTATAAAACATGCTAGGGGTCAAATAGCTGATGGCCTGTAAGCATATATAAAAGTACTAGATACATGGAGAAGAGTTAATGTGAGGCACACCAGAGAGTGTGAATACAACACATTATTGGATGGTGTCAGAGGACTCTGTGGTATCCATTGATGACCTGCTTCCTTCTCTGCTGCCTTCCTTGCCTTTTCCTCTGCTCAATGTGCCTTCTCTCAGCATTCTCTCTGTGCACATTCCTCTGCTGTCTTCTTTTTTTTTGCCTCTCAACATTCCAATGTTTCAGTATTTCGATGCTTATAGTAATCATTGTCATACTTCTTCAACAATTGCAAAACCTCCTTGCCATGTACATCAGCAAATATCCATGGAGGATTGAGGGACTTGAGGTTGTCAAGAGTTCGCAAACGTGCATTTGAGGCCAGAGATGAGATCATCTTGTTGGGAAGGAGCCCAGGTGCAGTAAATGGTGCAGGGAAGTGTCACAAATTCACCCCTATTTTTCACTTTAGTCATTTGCTTCATGTCATTCTTCCTCGATCGTCATCCAATTCTCATCATCACTCCTATCCAGTTCATTTGTAACCTGCTTGCTGATACTCCTGTATCATACCATATGTCCATCACCATATCATTGTTCCGATCATCAACAGTCACTTCTGCATCACTTGATCCCTGGTTCGTGGTGGACAAGCTCAGGCATTCTTACTCAGATGGAGTCCTGACCACAAGGGACACCGCTCTTCCAGAACCTCGCTCACCTCATTGGCCGCTCACCATTGGGTACAGTGTAGGACCGGTCCATGAGATGGCCAAATTAAGAAGGACAATGGAGGGATAACAGGAGCTGTTTTATGCCTGATTGGGCATCGTCAGCAGGAAGTGTGCTATTCTTAGAGTATAACTGTACTATCTCCAGCTGATATTTGTACTGAAAGTGCACATGCCAGAGGGCATCAGTGTGAAATCATCTTATCACAGGATTCCTACTCAATGAGACACATCATGTCACACTGGCAACTTACCGGCAATGCTCAATATGATAATCAGGATCTAATCAGATTGATACTGATCATCAAGCACAATTCCCTCCTCCTCCTCCTCCTTGCTGGTATCCTCATCACTGGAGAGTGCTTCGACCTGATTCTGAGTGTACTTTGGGAAAGCCTTTTCTATCTCTCCAAAATCAGCTAACTTTGGCTTATCCCCATGAGTTGAGTGCCCATTTCTTTTCTTATCTTGCCATTCTAGCAGGGACTGATGGAAGCATTCATGCTTTTTGTTGTTCCTGTCCACACGTCTCTTATCTTCCTTTGCCCACCAAGCTGTTGCCTTTGTCTGTTTGCATTGCAACAGCATGCGTTGTGCCTTTTCCTTTCTTGCCCTTTCTGCCTCTTCCTCATGAGCAGTGACCACCCCAAAGAAGGCATCCCCAGTCATCATTTTTAGCAGGCCATTGCCCATGATGTCTCCCCTCTTCCTTTTACTCTTCTCCTTTGCTGACTGCAGCTGCAGCTGTGACTGACCGATGTATATGTTTTGCAAAACTGCAGTTGCCTGCATCCCAATCATACTCCCTTTCCAGCATATATTCTGACCTTCTGACTCTTGCAAAGCCTCACATAAGTTCGCTTCATGCTTTGTTTGCAGCTCCTGATTGAGAAGGTCACTGTATTTCCTTTTTAATGGAGATATTACTGATGTTACGAATTTTGGAGGACTCAATGAAGCATGGAGAGGTGCAGATGACACAAGAAATGATGCTGAAGACGACACAAGATCTTTGAGGATGCTCAGTGGAGTTGGAATACTGTGTAGAGACCTTCCAGGCTAGCTTGGGGAGAAGACAAATGGTCAACCTGATGGCCAAATCGCTGGTGCCTGAGGTTCAGGTGTGTCTGACCTGTCATTGTCATTCACATACTGATCCTTGATGCAGGAGGTCATCAGCTTTGACATGTGTTGCACTGGACTGGACTGCAGTGTAGGCATCACACCCTCCATTGATGTTGTGAGACTGGATGCCATCATCTCCTCACTGATCATGTCAGGATTGAAAGGTATGACACCTGTCTTTTTAAACACTGCCATGATATTCTCTGGAGTGAGCATGGCCACATGAGCAATGCTATAAATTTCCAGAAAGTTTGATTTCATGACTTTTTGATTTGTTCTTCATTCGTATTCATCATGCACCTCACTCCACTGCTGCTTTACAATGCTGAAGATCACAACATCAAGGCCCTGATATACATGGGTGGAGTGTGAAGGATAGCAGAGCACTTCAATGGCATGGGTACATGTGTATTCCAGAAACTCACATGTGTAATGGGAGTTATGACCATTCACCAGGAGCAGATGATGATGGCCTGCCGCTTTTCTCTTGGTCTTCTTGTTGAAGTCCTTTATCCATTCAATGCCAATTTCCTGGTCAGTATATCCTTTCTTCTGGTATCCAATCCTATCTTCTGTGAGTTTGATGTTACTGATTAAGCATATTTACTCATGACATGTTTAAGGGATTATTCTGCTTCCATGATGTTTGATAACCTTCACCTTTGAATATAACAGCAGGAGACAACCATGTCCCATCTGCGCAAATAGTTGTGATTATAGTGATGTTCTCCCTGTCTCCGCTCCATTGTTGGTGCTGGATCTTTGCTCCTTGTGGGCCATAAACCCTTTCTTTTACTCCTATCTCAGACTGAATTCCAGTCTCGTCTGTCCTGTAGATCAACTCTGGGGGGATGACATCATCCCCACCACCTTCTTCAATCATGGCTTCCAAGAGTGTAAAGAACTCTTCTTTAGTGTGTGGGTTTACAGCTCGTGCATGTGAGTGATCCAGAGGGTGGGACCAAAATGATTGAATTTCATGAGAGTGTTTTTCCATAAAGTGCTTTGCCCAGTTCTGCCTACACCCTTTGCTGGAAACTCGCCATCGGCTCCATAACATGCCCAGCAAATTTCATTTACATGCTCTGTAAGATGTCGAAGACTAAGTGAAAAGCCCCTGTAGGCCATTGTCTTCATGTATGAAAGAACAGCATCATGTTCTTCTGTAGTAAGCCAGCTTTTTTGCTCATTGAATTGTGATAAGCTCATGTCAATTCCTTGGACACGACGTGACAGTGTGGTCTTGTCTAGGATGATCTTTTGGCAAGTTTCCTTCAAGCATTCCTTCTCCAACTCCTCACATATCTTTCTCAGTCCCTTCCTACTTTCTCCAGGTCTCAATGGCTGTGACATCTCTTCTTGATACTTTTTTTCTGCTTTTTCCATGTATGCATCATAGGCTTCATGTGTTATTTGTGTCTTTTTTGTCATAGACTTGGTGCATCCAACCATTATGGCAATATAAAGCTGTCTACAGCGGATTTAGACATGGATATATGCGATGTGAATAAAAGCCAATTAGTGATGCATAGAGAAGAAGAAAAATGTCCAGATTGGGTTAGTGTGTCCCAATATGGTAATTGATAGTGTGACAAGATAAGCCAGGCTGAAGTCAACTGGCTTTTACTCCTCAATGCTCGCCTGATCTCACACCCCCAAATACGGTGTAATTATCCTTACATATGGTATAGAACTTCTTTTGTTCCTTACCGGAGTGATCCCACATCCAATATAAACTACAGTGACCTTTTATTGCTGAGACTGTCTCATTTGGATGGTATATTGTCAGTTGCAATAGTATTATGCATCTAATTGCCTCGGAAATTCATCATTATTCCATGTACATATCATATCATAGTTTCTGCATAAAGTCTGAAGCTAATTCACCCATGAGGGAAGCACCTGGGCCAGGTGTCTCATGGACCAGTACTGTCTCATGGACTACTACTGTCTCATGGACCATCAAAGAGTACTGACTCCCGATCCAGGGAGAGTAAATGGGCTCAATGGCTCACCAAGAAACGGACCCAGACCAGATGTCCCTCAGCCCAAGCATGAAGGCCCCAGGCTTCAAACCCTACCCTCCAATGAAAATGTCACCCCAATGGTCAACTATTTCCCTTCAAACCAAGTGGAAGAGAGCAGTGACCAAAGTAGTGCAGAAGGTAGGGCTTCCTTGGGGGAAGAAGATCTCAGATGACTCAGCATCCCTACAGATGACACAGAGTCATCAGACTCTTCCTCACAGCTATCAGCCACCATATTCAATGCAATCAGAGAACACCTCTATCAGCGAGGAACCTGAAGGTTCTATGTTGACTTGGTTGCAGGAAGAATCATCGCAGATGGAAGCAATGAGATATGCCTCATTGTGTTAGCGACCGATAAAACAAACAAGATCAAACAACTAAGCGTGACTCACACTTCGGTCAGGCGCTTTGTGTTGTCCGCAGGTTTGCGTTAAGGGAGCTATCGCTTAGTGGAGCGAGAGCGAGTTCAGACTAGGTTATCGGGTGAATAAACTTTAGTTCGAGACTGAGGTTTAAGTCCTGCAGTCAAGCTACTTAAATACAGTTTGGGTCATGCTAAATATACTACAAGTGTCTGCAACGGTACGGTAAACGTACTGAACCCGCATGGTAGAATACGATCAAGTCCGGAGAATTAGCATAGCGAGATTACGAGAGAGCCGATAAGATAAGATAGGACGCGAAATCGTAATATTACCCCCCTGTTAAGGCAGTCGTCCCGACTGCAGTATAACTTGGTTTCGGAAGGTATGCTCCTACGAGTGAGGGTGCGTTTGGTTTTACCAGGTATTCTTGAATTGCCTGTACCAATGGGTGATCGGTTTCCGACTCAGTTACCGATTCATGTTCGGACCAGGAATCGGATTCGTCTTCGTCCTTCCACCATTCTGCTGGAGGTCGGGTGATGAATGAGACTTGTTCAAAGTCTTCGATTGCGTCTCTGGCGTTGTCCAGGTCTTGTTCATCTACCCAAGAGTTTTCCTCCCTGGGGTACCCTTTCCACTTGACTAGGTATTCGATTCCAGTGCCGCGCCTTTGTCCTCTTCCTCTCGATCTTTCCCTTCTGTCTACAATTTCCTCCACTTCATATTGTTCTTGTCCGTCTATGAGATCCGGTGGTGGAGGTAAGGGCTGTATTTGGATTGGGAACTCCGGCGGTTGATATGGAGTGAGAAGGTTCTCATTGAAGCGGTCATGGATTTTCCACGCGGGGGGAAGTCGTAATTTATATGCGGATGCACCATGTTTGGAAATTACTTCAAAGGGCCCTACGCGCTTGTCCCCTAGTTTTTTCATTGGTCGGAGAAGGGATAGGTTTGTAGAGTCCAGCCATACTTTGTCTCCTGGTTGGTACTCGATTGCCGCCCGTTGATGCTTGTCGTACTGTCGTTTCATGGTTTCCGCCGCCTTCTCCAGTGCTTTTGTCGTCTGCTCGTGTACCTTCTGTATGTCTGCCACGAATTCCCTGGCTGCCGGATTGGTTCCTTCCTTGGTTGTGAGCGGGGCGAGATGTGGTTTTTGTCCATGGTTGATTTCGAATGGAGAATATCCGGTGGCGGAATGTTTTTGGTTGTTATGCTGGAAGGCTGCAAGTGGCAACCATTCGCTCCAGTCATTTTGTCTATGATTGATGAATATCCGAAGGTATTTTTCAATCTCTTGATTGGCTCGTTCCATCTGTCCATCGGTTTGTGGGTGATAGGCCGTGGACGGATTTCCTTGGATCTGCAACATGTCGTATAACGCCTTCATAAATTTGGACACGAATTGAGGTCCCCTGTCCGAGATTACCTTTTGCGGCATCCCGTGCTTGGCCCACACATGATCTCTGAGAATTTTGGCCCATCCCGCAGAGGTTAACTCGGTGGAGCATGGTACTGGGATGACTTCTTTGGAGAACCGGTCGACTATCATCAGGATGGCGTTATACCCATTTGACTCAGGTAATTCGCCTATCATGTCGACCGTGATGTGCTCCCATGGTCGAGAGGGTATGGCGTGAGGATGTAAGGGGGCTCGCTTCCTCTGGGTACTCGTCTTTGTCCGTTGACATGCCTCACATCCCTTTACGTACTTTTCTACATCTTGTTTCAGCTTCGGCCACCAATATTCTCATTGGACTAATTCCTTGGTTTTTTCGATCCCCGGGTGTCCTGCTGTAATGTGATCATGATGAATGGCTATGAGCTCTCCCCGTAGTCTAGCGTCTCGGGGAACGTATAACCATTCATCGTAATACATCAGGCCTTCTCGTTGTGTGACTCCTCTGGGGTGATGAAGCGAAGCTTCTATTCCTTTGTCCCATCGGGTTACATCGCGCAAAGCGGTTCGTATCTTTTTGTGAACCTCCTCTTCACTGGGCATGATGAGTGCTCGGAACATTTCCGGTTTTAGGACTATTACTTCGGTATTGTCGTTGCTCCCTTGGTCATGATCTGCCCTTCGGGATAACAGGTCTGCTTTTTTGTTCGCTGTCCCTGGCTTGTGGTGGAGAGTGAAGTGGTATTCGGCGAGCTCCGTTACCCATCGAGCTTGGCGGCGGTTAAGTTTTTGAGGCTTTCGGAAATACTGGAGATTTTGATGGTCTGTCCAGATTTCGAAATCCTGATATGCCCCCATGAGGTAGTGCCTCCAGTCTTCCAGGGCTAGCATGATTGCCAGCAGTTCCTTGTCGTATATCTCGTAGTTCCGTTCCGTTACTGTGAGGGCTTTAGACAAGAAGGCTACGGGTCTCCACTTCCCTTCCTGTTCCTGAGATAAAACCGCTCCTATCGCTCCTTTGCTTGCGTCTGCTTCTACGCGGTATTTCCCTGTTCGATTTGGTATAGCTAATACCACTTCCTCTGCTAGCTTCCTCTTTATCTCTTGAAACACGTTTTCCTGAGATACTCCCCATGTCCACTCTGCCTTTCCTGTGAGTTGGGTTAATGGTCGTACGTGTTTGCTGTAGTCGCGTATGAACCTTCGGTAGAAGTTGGTGAAGCCCAGGAACGATTGTAGTTCTCGCTTCTTGGTTGGCTGAGGCCACTCTGTGATTCCTTTGACCTTGACGGGGTCCATGCGAATTGATCCTTGACTGATGATTACTCCGAGATATTCGGTTTCCAATACCTCGAATTCGCACTTCTCCGCTTTTAGGAATAGATTGTTTGCGTGTAGAATGGCTAGGACTTCCCGCACCACGGCCTGATGTTTGTCTTTGTCTTTTGTGCAGATTAAGATATCGTCCAGATATACTGTTACATCTCCTCTGGCGATTTGTTCTTTAAACAAGTCATTCATCATCCATTGGAATGTGGCTGGGGAGTTGGTGAGTCCGAAGAACATCACCATGGGTTCGAAGAGTCCCCTGTTCATTCGGAATGCTGCCTTCCATTCATCTCCTCCCTTGATTCGCACGTTATTATATCCCCACCGAACATCCAATTTCGTGAAATATTTGGCGTCCTTGAGTTGATCCATCAGTTCTCCGATGAGCGGGAGAGGGTATCGGTTCTTAATGGTCATCTCGTTCAGCTTTCGGTAATCCTGTACGGGTCTAAGCTTTCCGTCCTTCTTCTTGACGAAAAAGAACGGTGAAGCCATAGGGGATTTAGAGGGTCTAATTCTTCCTGATTCCAAGTTTTCGTCAAGGAATTTATCCAGCTCTTCTTGTTCAGCCGGATTAAGAGGATAGACCTTACAGTCTAGACTGGCCTGGGCGTTTGGGATAAGTTCGATGGCATGATCCCAGGGTTTGCGAGGTGGTAGCTCGTCAAAGTTCTCCTTGGCAAAGACGTCTCGGAATTCCCGGTACGATTCCGGTACTATCTCCTCAAACGTCTTGGCTTCCTTCTCTTGGTTTGCCTTGGCTGCTAATTCGTTCGCTTTGCTCCCCATAGCTCGTACGTGGAAGGCTTCTTCAAAGTCTATCATGAGTATAGTGTCTCCTTCTTCCACTTCTGTTCCCCAGTGTTGTTCAGGATCTTCGTCTGGTAGTAGGAACGGTATTTTGCGACATGTGCATCGGGCCAGTGTCACTGCTCCTGTTTTCCAGTCTATGATGGGGTTATGCCGTTTGAGCCAGTCATGTCCCAGGAACAAGGGTACATTCCCTAGGTCCACGACGGCCAGGTCGATTTTCTCGTGATGGTCTCCGATGGTCATTCGGAGTTCTACAACTTCGGTGATGTCTCCCCCTTTGTTTCGACTTCCGTCCGCATTGTATACCGCCTGTGCTTTGGGTAGTTTCACCGTGTTCATTTGGTGTTCTTGTATGAACGTTCAGTTTATGCAGCTTCCGGTGCACCCGCTGTCGACTAGAGCGTCGACGGCTTGCAGTTGTCCGGTGTCCAGAGTTTCGAGTTGTACTCGAACGTTAACACTCCTTCCTCTTCCTCCTCGAATATATTGTGGGGGTGCGCGCAAATCCTCCATGTTTTGGAGGCACTGTTCCCGCTGTCTGTAAGTTTCCTTGGAGGATCCTAATAGGTCTACTACGAGGTCTTCGTCCACCTCGATGAGCCGTCGGGGATGTATCCACATTCGGAGGGTGGCCAGTTTTCCGTCCATAGTTTTTTCCTGTCTCATTTTTCTTCGTACCCACTCCGCGCTATGTGGCTTGAGCCACCCCTTATCCCATTTGTCATCATAGTATTCCTCTTCTAAGTCGACCACTTCGTAGTCTTCCGGGTACTCCTCGGTGTGGATCACCGGGTCTTCCCCTCGTGACTTAAGGCTTTGTTGATAACTGTAGTTGTCTTCCTCATCGGGCACTTCTTCGACAGAAACGGTTTTTTTATTACACATGGGAATTTCACATAATGGTCCCACCGACCCGCCCACCGGGGAACACGAGCCCCCGGTGCCATTATGTGTTAGTGACGAGGAGGGGAGACGCACCGTGAACAAAGAAGGATAAGTAATGTCCCCGGTCTGTTTGACTGTTGTTTGCGGGGCGGCGGGTTTCTTGATGGGGATTCGCATTCCCTCTTGCGGCTCCGTCGCGTCGGGGTAGTTGGCCGCATAGGGCAGGTGCGTACGTTCCGCCTTCGGGCGAGGCCCTGCATCGTTCCTCTCCCGCCTGGAGGCGCCATCGCCCACTACTGGCTCGGCCGCTCTTCCTCCGTTTTCTGCGCCGGTACCTACCCTCCACGGAGCGATGTTGACCTTGATCCCATGTGTCCCGCCGCCTTGCGCAGCATGCGCCGCTTGTGCTTTCGCACTGGTGGCCGAGGAGCTTGAATGGGGTTCTTCTTCGAGCACGGTGGAAATCCCCTGTACACCGTCTTCCTTTATATGCGACTTGGTAATTTCATTTTGTGATAGCGTGAAAGATTTGTCATTGCCTCGAGGTACTACATGCGGTACATTAGTCCGACCGGCGGAATTCTGTGACGCACCACTAAATGAAATTGTGTCCTTTGCCGACGCGCGTTTGTCGCTTACACCGCCGGCTCGTCTTTTACCTCCTCGATTTTTGACGTGGAGGCTTCCCCTTCTTCATCTTTCAATACTTGCTGGTACATGGCACGAATTTGGGCACGTGAAAACTTGGGCTGATGCTTGATGAGCCAAGTGCTTTCGTCTTTCGGGCACTTGTTGTCTTGCTTCCTATGGCCCTTGTGACCGCAGCGGAAACATCGGCCTTCCTTGCGGAGACGATCTATCTCCATAGGCTGACCTTGGCCCCCATACGTGGTGCCTGTTCCCGTCTTCTTGTCACTCTGGGAAGGCCCGGGGTTTCCGGCTTTTCCCGTTCCCTTGTTTTGCTGTCCCTGCGCTCCTTGATTCCTGCCTGCGTCTTCGGCTAACCCCACGCGGTAGTTATAGTCCATCTGTTCTACCCGGAACTTCCATTCAGCATATGTGCGAGGCAGCGCAGTGCCCGTGGCGTGTATGGTGGTCTTTACGTTTTTGCGGATTGCCAGTTTGAGTATTTCGATCATGTATTCCTCATTGTGGCGCTTTCCGGACTCTTTTGCTAGTCGCTCAAAGTCACGGAAGAACTCCTTCGCCGATTTGTACGTGTTTTGGCGGATGCGCTTGAACTCCTGTAGCTTGAGTTCCACCTCCGCATCGGTTCGGAACTGGTCTTCAATGATCTGCCTGAATACGTGCCATGCGGGGTATCGCAGGTATCCGCATGTCTCGTCATAATACTCGTCCCGGGCGTGATTCCACCAGTGCAAGGCCTTGTCTGTGAGTCGGAACGTGCAGAACACTACCCGGTTCGGGCTTTGTCCATGCGCGTTCATGGTGAACTGTTGAGGGAATACGTTGAAGTAGTCCTCGCACTGATTTAGGAATCGGTCCACGTCGCTGGACTCTCCTTTGAATTTCTCGGGGGGGTTCGCTAGTTGTGGCTTTACCTGTCCCCATGGATTCGTGTTGGCCACCCCGACAATGAAGGGAGGTGGCGTGTTCGGTGGTTGAACGGGGTCTGCAGGAATGGGAATTGCCGCGGGTCTCGGTAGGGATCGTAATGCGGGATTGTGATGAGGAGACATAGGACCCTGTGGCACAGGGGCTGGTGCTGCGGGTTGTGCTGGTACTGCGGCTGCGGCGCCTGCGCTTCCTGGGGTTCCTGCGGCCGCAAACAGCCGGCTAGGGTCCACGTACCCCGTTCTTTGGAGAATCGATACGTGGTTTAGATCCACTGTGCTCCTGCTTGTTTCTGATGGAACAGGTACCTGGTATCTTTCCCCGGGTTCTGTGTAGTCATCCGGGTGTACTTGGTTCCACAGAATATTCGTATGGAAAACGGTTTCTCGGTAGATCACCTGTGCTCCGATTTGGGAGTTCTTTTCCTTCTGGAAGTACCTTCCTTGCGGCGAACTGTTCCATGATAGTTCCCGCGGTAGCTTCTTTTCAGTCCATCGCAGCATTTCCAAATATGTCATTTTTTCTAGCTCGGCCTCAGTAGGCTCCCGAGCTAGATCCTTCCACGAATTCCGGGATGATATCCTCCTCTCCGTATTCTCCGACCCTATGCTGCTGCTGTAGGTCGAAGTCTGCCCTATTCCAGGGTTCTCGTAAATTTCGCCTTCTTCTAAGTCCGATTGGTCGGACTCGCTCGAAAGGCTCCATGCTTCCCGTGACGATACGGTTCCAGTTTCGAACGATTCTTGCCCACTCGTTGACCTGGAGTATGACCTGATCGAAGTCTGGTCTTCGGGGTCTGTCCCATACCCATGGTGCGATGAAAGGAATGGGCGCTGCGTGGGGGTGTTCTGGTGCGAGTGGATAGATGGCATAGGGGATAACGGAGGCAGGGGCTTCGATTCCTTCGTGCATGAGCCATGCGTCGGCGTAGTCCTGCAACTGTCTGCATACATTGCAGCTGGCGTCAGCATCATATGTGGGTCCGCAGCTGTCAAGCTCGGTAGTTGCTTCCCCGGCCCGATCGTTGATGATGATTGGGGTGTTTGGGCGGGCGACGAGGTTGAGGTAGCTTCCTTCATCATCTGAGGAGTCATCGCGGGCGTAGTGGTAGCCCCACGTTTCTCCTCGGGAGTCGAGCCTTGGGGGGGACCAGTCATTGCGCGGCCCTGGGAGCTCGTCGCTGTCACTGTCCTCCTCTGAATTGCTTTCTTCTTCATCTGAACTGCTTCCAGTTCCATTTTCAGCCTCTCTTCTTTCTCCCAGATGATGTCTAAGCCCTCTTTGATAGAGGCGCTGTCCATATGAATCGTATTCAGGGTTGGCGGCTGAGTTTTCGGTTGATGTGGGGGAGGGGGTGTCCCAGGGGTCACCTCCTTCGTCTTCCCCTTCGTCTTCTTCCTCGGTAATGGGAGAGAGAACACACTGGTCCACCCCTTGTTCATAGACTCCTCGCTCTTCTTCTTCTTCAACGACTGGGCCTCTTTGTGCGGGCCATCCTTCCATCTCGGTGTTGGACTCACCGGACTCGCTTGTGTCGGAGTCCTCTGTGATCCACTTGTCGTCTGTGATAAAGATGAAGTGGATGATGGGTTCGGGTCGGTCGTCGACGTAGTTAGGAGGGGGTGTGTGCGGTCGTCTAGCCTCCGGGTTGGGGGCTTCGACGGGGATAGCTTCTTCGGAGACTGGCTCCTCATTTCGTCGGTATTCGTATCCATAGAGGAACGCGAGGTAGGCTACGGCAATAAAGCCTTGTAGTCCAAAAAGGTCGGTGAGGTACTGTTCGACGGGGTTCATTCGTTACTGTTCGTCAACGTGATTGTTGATGAAGAGTAAGAAAGTCTCGAACTAATTGTTAGCGACCGATAAAACAAACAAGATCAAACAACTAAGCGTGACTCGCACTTCGGTCAGGCGCTTTGTGTTGTCCGCAGGTTTGCGTTAAGGGAGCTATCGCTTAGTGGAGCGAGAGCGAGTTCAGACTAGGTTATCGGGTGAATAAACTTTAGTTCAAGACTGAGGTTTAAGACCTGCAGTCGAGCTACTTAAATACAGTTTGGGTCATGCTAAATATACTACAAGTGTCTGCAACGGTACGGTAAACGTACTGAACCCGCATGGTAGAATACGATCAAGTCCGGAGAATTAGCATAGCGAGATTACGAGAGAGCCGATAAGATAAGATAGGACGCAAAATCGTAATACATTGATTCAATGACAGGAGAAGATGTCACAGAGGAGTACTTCCGAGCAAACCATGAGTGGTATGTGGAAGGTGGAGATGATGAGGAAGACTCTGGAAGAGACTCTCCTGCCTTTGCAGACCTCCACCCTGGAGACCAGCAGTTTAGCAAGGATTACTGGACAGGTAGTACTGGATCCTGGGACAAGGATGATCGAGAAAACTCTGGAGAGTCAAGTAGGGACAGTTCCTCACCTGGAGGAAACCCTTTCCTCCCTACCTGGGGACAGAGACTGGCAAGAGAGGCTAGAACAGATGCAGCAAGAGCAGAAGCATTGAGACAGTGAGAGGATGAGTCAGAGGATACTTGGATTACCATGCCAACCTCCCCAAACAGCACTCCAGTCATTCCTGACCTCAGGTTCATTGTATCAGGAACCCCGACCAGCTCCTCTGAAAGCACCGTATCCTGGTGCTCACAAGGAGAAACCTGTAGAATCCTTGGAGTCAACACTCCACCATGCCTTACTTCACCATACCTGCAAGTTGGAGAGCTTGGCCTCAGCTGGAACAATGACCCAGCCCTCAATCCTCGCTTCAAGCTCCCACCCTATGAAGACCAACATTGTGCCCCAGCAATTGGAGATACCCTTTCTGGAACAACCACAATTGACACAACCTCCTTAATTGGAGGAACAGTCGACACCATTATCACCAACTATCCCAAGTCTGAGGACCCAGATGACCTCCCAATCAATGAGACACCTTCCACAGACAGGGGATATGACACTGACACCCCAGTCGAAATTCCTTTTTGCTGAGTTATCTTCCCAAGTAGTACCCCCAATGGGTACCAAATTCTTGAGTGGTGTGAAGAAAACCAATCCCTTCAGGATGGGGTCAATCAAGGCCCTGTCCCAGCAGAACTCGATGAAGCACATCCAGGCAAGCCCTACTGTGGGTGTGCCATCTGTTGGCAACTATGAGAGGTTGCCAGAAATTGAATTGGACCCCTCCCAGAGCTTGAGTCCTTCCTCTTCCTTTATTATGAGCACGTCTTCCACCAAGAAGACTATGCTGACTGACTGGATTCCTGGATCTGAGCTGTACTTGAAACTGAGCACCAAGCAAGCGCTGGAGACTACAACAATGAGCCACCCTACAACGAGGGAACAGGCAAGTTTGTCCAAGGATCCAGCACTAGCTTTAACATCAGATGAAATTTATAATTTAAGCTGGAATCAAATGTGGCAATGGACCTGGAGATGCCTCCCTTATGAAATATCTTGGACCATGTTAGAGCAAGGAAGAGCATATCAGGCCGCCCCCACAGGCTCTCAATTAGAGAGAAATATATTATCCATTGAAACCCAACATGCGACAACCATATACTGGAATGACATACAATCCTGATCAACGACTGGAAGTAAGGGGACACTATCAGGTTCTAACTTTATCCCCCTCTGACTCCTCCCATAACACAAGACAGCCTCTCCACGACACACACTTTGTACCCTTGGCTGTCCTCAGACTATGAGCTGGAGGGCAAGGCTTGGAACATCACCTATGCAGCACCACCATGAGCCCTGCTGGAAAAGGAGATGGATCAGCCCCACCTGACAGAGGAGGCAGAGATGGGCCCAGTGAACCCAGCAGTGGAGGAGGCAGACCACCGCTGCCCCCTCCACCTGAGAGACCACCACCACTGCCAGGAGACAATTTGAATCTCTGATCACTTTCATGCCCTGCAAATCTGCCACTCCTGCCTAACTCACCAGACAGCTGGGCAATCGCTGACAGACAGCCAAACCCTTGGTCTGGCATCAAACCTATATTAATTGAGAAGCCAGACCATTTCTATGGAAAGGCTGGTGACATCAATAGGTTCTTCACCCATTGCAGCTACTACTTTGAGGCTTATTTCCAATACTTTGCTCTTAACAAAGCCCATGGATATGACTCCAGCTGAGTGGTGTTTGCTACATTCTTTTTCAAAGGGCAGGCCATGCAATGGTGGGTGGATCAACAATGCAAGTATTGGGACCCTATCTCACATCAACACCATGTCCCAATGTGGGAAGCATTCCAACTAAAAGTTCATGAACAATTCCAGGAGATTGCTGAAGTCAAGATCTGGCGAGCCGAATGGAAGAAGTTGAAACAGGCACAATTCAAGTCAGCCATCACCTTCTTCAACAAATTCGAAGAATTAGTGATAAAAGCCCAATGCTTCCACAATGATGATCAGATGGAAGAGATAGTCAAACTCGCCATCCATCCCAACGTAAAGGAACAAATTATGAGGAGTGACAATTGATGTCCCCAAGGCTACAGGGAATAGAAGGAACAAGTTAGCCATATGGACGAGAACTACAGAGTCTATATAGCAGAGCAGGAAGGATGCTGATGAACCTAAAGACTTCCATGAGCAGAAACACAAAACCTAGGTGCAGTATGTGCTAACAGACACAGAATCCAAAGGATGGTTCTAGCGAGTCTAGTCAGGCACCTCTGTGTGGTGACTAAAGCCTCCTAAGTTCGGAACAATAGGGAATTACCTCTACTAGTAGCATAGAGGGTAGTAGTGAACATTAGGTTTGCAAGAAGGGAAATAATTAGGAAAGAGGTCCTAGAAGCAGCCTTAAAGATTAATTAGTACCTGTACAAATACTATATCTTGTTATTGCAACTCTGGCTGTGAGTGCAATGGTGGAGGTTCCTAAATAAACGGGTAGCCATTCCAAGTTCTGGCTATGAACTTAGAAGTGTTAGCAAATAACTTAATTTGTGTGGCAAGGTTGGTTCGAGGTAATGAGAATTGGTTGGATACTTGATAAGACTTTCTCTGGCTGCGAGAAGATGAAGGCGTTGGCATGGCTGATGAAAATGCTGTCTCCTAGCTGCAGAAACAAGTGAATTGGTTGGTGAAGCAAAATAATCAAAGAGTTTCTAGTGGCAGGACTCCTTAGTATTTCATGTAGAAGGTAGGAAAGGTGTAAAAGCACAAGTAATCGCTCAGGGTTAACTGTTGCTTAGAGAATTAAAGGTTCAGAATAAAGTGTTAGCAACAAAATGTCTTTATTGCACTACTTCAAAGGGTGTATGGTGAGTGGTGTAGGTGTTAGGTATCAAAGGTAAGTGTAGAGAATAATCTGGGGTTTCCCTGATTTGCCCCCCCTTGGCTACCAGCTTGCAAACTTAAATACTCACTACACTGACTAACTAAGCTACCTTACTCTAGCACTAGTATTACTATAGCACACATTATTCAAGTTCTTACCAAGAGTCCTCACTAATCAGCTTTCCAATACTTTCGATGATTAACTCTCTATGGCTGCGGCTGACTTGCCATAGTTTTAACTATGCAATGTGTTTTGTAAGGCCACACATGGATAATTCATGACTGTAGGGGAGGTTTCATGTGGGGTGGCAGTGCTGGTTCTAGACTGCGAGGCACAAAGTCTGCAGAGAGAAGGGCAGGATCAATAGGACTGATGCTGATGACATCATATGCAAAATAATAACTTTGTGTGCTGTGTACCAATCAACTTGGTTTAAATTGCATCTTGCTTGCAACTATTGAATTAGAGAAAGTCTGCTAGAGGGACTAAGTTGATGAATTGTAGTTGGTTTCCACAATTTCAGAGCACACAGAGCCTAGAGGCTCATCAATGCCCTGCAGGAACTGAAGAATCCAAACCCAAACCCTCTGGTAGGACCTCGGGGGGAGGCAGAGGTGACAAAAAGGATGCCACTGGAACCACCTATGGGGGCAAAGAAGAGCCCATGGACATCGACCGCCTCAGATGAGAAAAACAGTGTTTCTAATGCGGGCTACCCAACCATGTCACAAAGGACAACAAGTGCCCCCCTGACAAATCGAAATGGAAGATTAAGCCCAAGAAAAGCAACCCCTTGGCGCAGCGACTCCGAGCTGTTCTAGCCAAAATTGAAGAGGAAGGACTAGCGAACTCTACAAAGGTCGAGGAAGTAAAAGAGATGCCAGCAGAGAACTAAGCAATTCTTCTTCGTTAGCTAGAACTCATGTTTCTCTTAGTACATGCCCAATTATGAATAGCCATGCTTATGGTGTACCTGTAGGTACTTGTACAAATATATCAATGATTATGTGCACTACCAAGACCGAATCGCAAAGCAATTATGATGTAGAGGGGGATTATCATCGCTCACAAAGCATTGAACCCCTGACTGAGGATGAGCAGAGGGGCTCCCCTTGGATCTGTATACCTCTGGGTGGAGACGAGCAGAGGGACACGAGCCTAACAACAAAAGGCTCAGGAAAGCCACCTCATAAGATGGCAAGATCTCCAACCAAGGTAAGGGAGATCCCCAAGGATGGACAAGACAGGAGCCAGGGAGAGACAGAGGAACTGATCCCCTTATGACTCCCACCTCTGGTGCTTATTCCGCCTAGAGTGGAAATCACTGAAGCTGCAGGACACAATGACTCCTCGATCAAGAGCTGCGACTGAAGTCACTCAACCACTCACAAGGATCAAAGGGGCCGAACCGAGGACAGAGAGTCCTTTCCAATAAAGGTAAAGTTACCCAGCCCTCAGGCAAGGAATGAGATCACATCTCAATTTTTGGAAACCCCCTCTGTTTCGCACAGAGTTACCCTTGAAGAAATCCCTGACGAAGAAGATCCCACTAGTTATTTACAGAGTTTATGGAACTCTAAAAAATCCAGACTGTGTGGGCCATCCCTGAGTGGAAAAGACCTTAGTAGCCAAGGCGAACAGGCAGAAAGCTTAGTACCTGTAGAAGAACAAAGGACCACAAAACCTACAGTGAACAGTGACAGGGAGAAGACCCTGATGCCGAATGAGGGAAACCTCAAGTACTCATTGGCAGAGTATCCCTTGGACCAACAATACCTGAAACCTTATATGGCTCGATGGGTTCGTCAGGCCATGTGCCTGCAACCTAAAGCTGCAAAGGCCCATCTATGACAATAGACACATCCCCGATGCTCTGAGGAAGTAACGGATGAGCTCATAGAAGTGCTATCAGAATGTCCTCATGAAACTTGGAAGGAGATACACCTAAAACTATAATGGATGTCCAACTTAGCTCGACCACCCCAATACATTCAGGAAAGGAAGGGTTGTAACATCACCATCTCCATTCAGCTAAAGGTCTATGACACACTAGTCAAACATTCCCTCTGAGCTCTAGTTGACAGCGGGTGCACCGAAAGTGCGATCAACCAAAAGTGGATGAAAGACCACCAACTTACCACCTGAACTGCTGCACACTCCATCCCCATTTACAATGCGGATGGAACCCGAAACAAGGGGGGTGACATTACAGATTATGTTGAAGTATGCCTCACCATAGGGGATCACACCAAATGAATTGAACTGGTGGTAGTTGATTTAGGAACCATGCCATTATTCCTCAGGTATGATTGGCTACAATGCCACAATTCCCTAATCGACTGGAACACCGGAGCCATCACATTGGCCTGTTGTGATTGTAGAAAAATTCTCTTTTGACTACTGGACAAGGACTAGGAACAAAGATGGGGAACCAAAGTTGAAGAAGGAGACAAAATCCTCATAATCGACTTTGAACAAGCCTTCCATCTCTGGACAATGGGAACAAAATCCACAGGACTAGCCACCAAAGCCCATGCTGACAAAAAGGAGAAAACCTTTGAAGAAATCATGCCAGAGATCTACCAAAACTTCATAGACATATTCGCCAAAGAAAACTTTGACAAATTACCCTCACGAAAGCCTTGAGATCATGCCATTGAGCTAGTACCCAATGCCAATGCTAGCCTAGATTGTAAGGTGTACCCCTTGAATTCTCAAGAACAGGGCGAACTTGACAAATTTCTTGAAAACCTCTCCACCAGAAGGATTCAACATTCCAAATCTCCCATGGCTTCTCCCTTCTTCTTTGTAAAAAAGAAGGACAGAAAATTATGTCTGGTCCAGGACTATTGAAAACTCAACAAAATGACCATTAAAAATTGATACCCACTCCTGCTCATTTCGGAGCTAATGGACAAGCTGAAGGACAAAAAGTACTTCACCAAGCTAGATGTGAGGTGGGAATACAACAATGTTTGCATCAAACAGGGCAACGAATGGAAGGCTGCATTCTGTACTAACTGGGGGTTATATGAACCTCTGGACATATTCTTTGGGCTCACCAATTCTTCCACAACTTTTCAATGGATGATGAATGACCTTTTCAAAGAGCAAATAGCCAGAGGAGATGTCACCATCTACTTGGATGATATACTCATCGCCACCAAAACCAAAGAACAACATTGAAAGGTGGTATGGAAGGTTCTCCAAATTCTTTGAAAAAACAAGCTTTTCTTAAAAGCCAAAAAATGCGAATTTGAAGTAGAGGAAACCAAATACCTCAGAATAATCATCAGTGAAGGGTCAATCCGAATGGATCCCATCAAAATAGCTGGAATCCTTGATTGGCCTGCACTCACAAAGAAACAGGAGCTACAATCATTCCTAGGGTTCTCCAATTTCTATCGATGATTCATTTGGCACTACAACCACCATGTCAAACCCCTAACTCATCTTACTGGCAAAGAGGCATGGAGCTGGGGGAAGGCCCAACAAGACGCCTTCAAAGCTATTAAACAACAATTCTGCGAAGGCATAGTACTCACTATCCCAAATGATCACAGGAAATTTTGCATAGAAGCTGACTCTAGCAAAGGAGCCATTGGTGCTGTACTGTCGCAAGAACAAAAGGACAGAAAATGGAGACCTGTCGCATTCCTATCCAAGTCACTATCCACCACCAAGCATAACTATGAGATCTATAACAAGGAACTATTGGCCATAATGATCTCGTTGGAGGAATGGCACCACTATCTCATGGGTGTGGAGCAGAAATTTGAAATTTAAACTGATCATTCCAATCTTCAATATTTCCAAAAAACTGCAGAAGTTAAACCGATGACAAGCACGATGGGTCACCGAGTTTGCAGAATACAACTTCACTTTTCACCACAAGCCAGGAGTAGCCAATAAAAAGGCTGACTTGCTAAGTTGAAGAGCAGACCATGATCAGGGCAAACAGGACAACAATGATAAAGTCATCCTAAAACCCGAATTCTCCTGGGCCTTAATAATGCCCACAGAGGAGGAGGTCCATGAAAAAATCACCAGAAGTACAGGCAATCCTCAATTATGGGATAAAGGGATCTCTAATTCCCTTAACCATGAAAAAGGGGTCCAGCAGAAAAGAAAACTGCTGTACTATGACAGGAGGATCTATGTCCCTAGAGACTCCTCACTATGAGGAGAACTTATCTCACATGCCCATGATCACATCACCGCTGGGCACCCCAGAGTGGCCAAAACCCAAGAATTAGTACTCTGAGATTACTGGTGGCCCAGGATGCATCAG
>NW_026848579.1:0-36254 GCF_030435595.1 Desarmillaria tabescens | reverse complement strand
AGAACGGGCGGGGGAGTTGGAGGGCGAGGCTGAGGATCCGTTGTGGGTCGGGCATGTGAGACGACAGGCGATGAATCAGGCGAAGACGGACCGTGAGCATTGCGATGTTCGATTTCGGGGTCGTATTGACCCGATAGCTGCGTCAGTATATCATTTATGTCAGTAAATTCGCCAGATAAAGACGTGGGGGATCATTGTCAGGTCGAGAAGGAGGGATAGGGTGGCTAGGCCTGTCAGCGTCACTGTCGCTATGGCCATCGGAATAGAGATAGTCGGTGTCTGGTGGCTGGCTACCGCGTTCCCCCCGCCTGGAGGATTTATGAGGACTCTCGGAGGACTCCCCGGCAGTCAGCGAATGAAAGGCAGGTGCTGTTCGTGTGTTCTTCTGTCCCTTCTCAGCCAATGCGGCAGCTCGCTGTCGAGCGAATTCTGGATCTTTCGCAGCCAGTTCCTGAGCTGCACGTTCATTCTCCGCGGCTTGAGCATGTGCTGCGTTTAGAACAGCTGCTAATCCGCTGAGATCTATGCTAGCCAAGCCAGTGAGATTGTCATTCCCACCGTCACCTTCTCCATCTCGAGATTGTCCCAGGTTGGCTTGATGTTGCTGAGCGGCAGCACTGAGCAAAGCCGCGGATGCAGCAGAAGCATTCTGGTTGAGCAAAGTGGCAATTTCGCGCTCGAGTATTTCGACGGAGAAGGGCTCAGAGGAGGCAGAAATAGGTAAGTGGCTACTGGGCTTCTGCAGAGGCGACAAGATGGCATTTGGCGTGCTGTCCTGGGTCTGGTCATTGTTATCGGAATTTGTGGCAGCGTCGTCGTCGTCGATGGTATGGTCGTGCACGACGTCGGATAAATCAAGTGCAGGTTCCTCATGGTCCATCCTGGTTCAAATCGCGGCCGTGAAGTCGAGTCTGACAAGAAAGAAAGCTGGTCAGCAAAGAAAAGCGAGCAATGAAGGCTTTTCAACTGAAGGATACCTTTAGAATGTCCCGGACCAACGAACGGGGTGGGGTGATGGTGGATAAGGCAGAGCCTTGAGTCTTGTTGGCCTAGTGGTTGAAGGAAGAATCTGGGTTCCGAATACGCATGCCACGTGCTCGCAGCTGCCCCTGAATTTCATTTTACCTCAATTCGTCACTTACATCTTCCACTCCTACCACCACCATGTCGACACTCCAGGCGTACGTCCCAAATACCAGAGAACAATTGAAACCGAAACGACATCATGGTTATGCTGTATTCCTCTTTATCATGGGAACATTGTTTCCACCGTTGGGTACGTCGTCAAATTTGTTTGTCACTCGTTTCATAGTCTGATGTTATTCTCTATCACAGCCGTTGCAGCGAGGTTTGGGTTCGGAGGAGACTTTTGGCTGAATTTACTGTTGACCATCTGCGGATACATTCCAGGTATGTCAACCAAGGCTATGTGGAGTAACATGGTAGTAACTGCGACTAGGCCATGGCCACAACTTCTACATACAGGTTGGTTTATTGCATCTCGCTCAACTATTGTGTCTCATTACCGTCACAGAACATCAGAAATAACAAGAACCACCGTCGGACACCAAAATGGGCTCAGCGATACGGTCTTGTGGATACCTCCGAGATCCGTCGTAAGGAGCGCAAGTCCCAGTGGGCAGCCCGTTACAATGATCGTCTACCGGAGTCAACCTTAGAGGGGCAGCCGTACGAGG
Organism: Desarmillaria tabescens; assembly: GCF_030435595.1. Taxonomy (NCBI): domain Eukaryota; kingdom Fungi; phylum Basidiomycota; class Agaricomycetes; order Agaricales; family Physalacriaceae; genus Desarmillaria; species Desarmillaria tabescens. The sequence continues at coordinate 34,557 of NW_026848579.1, read as the reverse complement.
AGGGCCAGGAGGCCGGATCAAGTATAGACCTACCTCGGAAGGGCAAAGGCAAGCCAATGGAGATCTTTGGCGGCCGGAGGACGAGAGCTATTACGGTGCCGGACGAGGTGCTAACTCGAGTACAGCCTCCAGCGGGCGATGGCACTATCCTGCCAACTTTGAGGACACCGCTGTCTCCACATCTTCCTCGAAACGAAGCAAGAAGAAGAAAGAGAAGAAGGATCGGTGGCGAGGACAGAAGATGCCTATTCTGTATCGGAGGAACGACAACGAAAGAAATCCAAGAAAAAGAAGGCGAAATCGTCTACCGCTCCTGAAGGTAGCGTGTATTCGCAAGATGGCTCTACTGAGTTTCCTGAGGACGCAGAAGGAGGTTTGTATGGCGAGAGGGGAACGGAGATAGAGGACCCTGAGCAGAAAAAGAAAACAACAGATGATGTATTCAATCATGAGTTTTGAACGTCATGACCCTGGGGACGGTACGGTTATCATGCTTGATACCACATGGTTATTGATAGAATCTTAGTGGATTGACTTCTTATTTATTGGGTTACCCGCAGAGACTCGTGTCTTCATTTCGGATTAATACCAGCCATTTTGCACAACCATTTTGTGCACGCTTACATGACGATACCTGCAGTATAACTGGTAGCACGTGAGATTCTTTATCTCCCGGCTGATCTTAGGTTGTTCTCGTACCGCATGGACCGGAGGCCTTCTCCATCCATTTACGCCAATATATTCCGTATATTTCTGACGGCGGAACACGGTCCTGAGAAGGTTTTTAAATGAGCTATGATCTCTCTAGGTGTTCTCTCAGAGCGTCCACCATGATCTTCTCGTTGCTTCTCGTATCCCTGACAGCCGTCGCTCGCGCTGGCCGTTCTCGTGGATTTCCAGGTTGCTCAGCCGGCCATTGTACCCTCTAATGTGAAGCAATGCACAATTCAAGTGCTTCAGTAAGTCAGCTGTTTGTTATCTTCCAGACTGGTCTTTCATATGGCGCATTCAGACGTGATTTTGCATTTTCTTTCGGCGAGTTAGTGACTTTACCGCCTTACGTATGCATGAGGCTTGACGACAGTAATTTCAAGCTCTGAAATTGTGGAGCTAGTGTATGTGTTTTGTTGGATGATGTGCCAGCTCAGTTGCTGATGAAGTGCACAGGCCACCCACGGACTGTGGGCCTGTTGGGTCTTGGTCGGCTATAACTCTGAATCTGACAGTAACTTCCAATGGAACTCAGTTCGACCGACTTGGCATTTTTACGTTTCAAAATGTTGAAAGTGAGTCGCACGCCGCAGTCTGATGTGGCGCTTGCATGACTGACCGTTGGTTGCCATATAGTTTGGAGGACGTCTACGCCAGAACCCACTCGAGGCGATGGAATCATTTGGACTTACATCAAGGATGTTTCGCACTACATGCCGCTATTTGAGATGACTGGCACTTTCATCTTTCAGTTAGATAATCTCATTCAGCCGGGTTTGGATGGTATATATTCATGTAAGTTGGCTTAATCCGTCTGGGTTGGACAACCTGTCATTGGTGTTAACTCCACCCTTGTTTAATAGCTGTGGTCCACGCGACATATTATGCCTCCTCGAATGAGCACCCCCCGGCTGAGAAAGCTGACTTAATCGTACCGCTCTCTACCCTAGCTAACGACACTGGGAATGACGCTTCAGTACCACCTGGCTTCTCGGTACGCCGCTCAGATGGGCCTCCATGAATTCATTTTGATGATTAGAATAGTTGAACGTTACTCTCCCTACCAATACCGTGGAGATATATGCAGAGCTCTTTGCGTCCGGTAATGCCCAAGAGGAATTCTGGGTGATGATTTTGTTTTATTCGCCTGGCCATCAGCGTATCTGACACGTACGCAGTACACCAATGCCGCCAACGATTTCATCTCCGATCTTCCTGATGGCACCACTTTTGGCCAAGGGCCTTTCCGTGAAGTTCGTTTGCTTATCGATGGACAGGTAGCCGGTGTCGCATTCCCATATCCTGTCATCTTTACCGGCGGTATCATACCGTCGTTCTGGAGGTGAGTGCATCTACTTTCCAAGCTATTTTGTCATCGAGTGAGTCCTCAGACCAATTACTTCATACGGCGCCTTGGATCTTCCCACTTATTTCCTTGATGTAACTCCATTTGCCCCCCTTGCTCTCAGATGGGTAGGTCTATCTCTTGCTGTGGTAAAACAATAAATTGACTCTGAGGGGCCAGTAATCCTCACGACTTTACCATCGACGTTCCCTCTGCGGAAGCAGACCATACTACGAACCAGAATTGGTTTGTTTCTGGGCTGCTGCAGGTCATTACGGATTCCTCACCGAAGCCCACTACTGGAAAGATTACAAAATATGCTGTCGAGCCATTCGCAGTGGCGTCGGCTAAGGGGAGTGTATCTGAGTCAGGATTTGACGTCGAAATAACCGTTGAGGCAATGCGGAGTGTGCATATCGAGGCCGACGTTATCAGTGGGAGCGGAAAAAACTACGCATGTTGTTTGGACTCAGGATATGAGTTACTCGAATCTACAAATTTACACAAACGAGGCTTTGACCCAGGTGAGTATGATCATCAATTCTAATTGCCTTGCTCATTCCACCTGAAATTCCGACGGTTATAGTCAATGAAACAAACAGCTACGGGAGACATACGTTCCACCCATAATGGTGTTTCTGTTGTTACCGATTCATTCTCCTATGTATGTAGAGACAACACATTTTCCGTGATGTTTGTGCTCATGTCGTTGAACAGCCTCTTGAGCTCAATATGACTTTTCTGACATCTTCATTTACGAACTGTAGGTGTCAACGGCCATCCCTTCGTCTTTCTACTGATGTGTACCCCCCCCCAGGGACTTCTGAGGTCGACCACTCATACGATCGCACAGTACAAGCAAGCCCCTTGGTGTTAGGGACCACGATTCACAATCATCAGATAACTAGTACGCCCTCAATACTCGTTTTGTGATCGTAACTCATGCCTCTCTGTACCGTAGCCGGCTTTTCCAAATAGCTTCGACTGGAAATACTGGCAATGGGACGAACAACAATACCTTTACCTATCAGGACACTGCCGGGAACACGTATCAGAGAATCGTTAATGCGGCGCTCAATAATATCACTTTGACGAACAAAGTGGTAGTCTTGCACCAGCTTCCACTCCAGCGGTCGTAGCTCAAGCGTTGCAAGCTAACGATAGAATGTTTGCTCCGGCGCGCTTGCCGGGGAATAATGCATGAAGAGAAGTAGTAGTCAGATATTTATTTATGTACGGGAACAAATGAAGAATGAGTTGATCAAAGTTGATCCATTTTTTATAAATCGGCTTTATCGGCCCGTATCCATTTAATAAGTCAACCTCGTGTCCCAACCTAACGAAAGCTATCATGTCTGCGGAGGTGCGATTTCTAGAACCTGTTACCTTTTCTTTCACTGTATTCTTGTAGCTATCGCCGCCCAAGGCCAAGCGTAGAGGCACAAAACGACCGAATGTAGCTTTCTCTGACGACGACAACGATACGAACGATGGCGCTCGGGACTATCCTCATTCCCCCAAGAGGGCCCGTATACACAGTACTGAACCGGATACTGCGACCGACCATCACTTACCACAACACTCTCCAGAGTCTTCGCCTAACGTCGGTCGGTCAGATGTAGCTGCAACGAAGAAGTCTAGGAAAAGGAAACCTAGTGCCCGATTCGTCGACGAGGATGATGACTACGATGTCAATATCGAGGATGATGATGATGAGCTCCTCAAAACAGCCTCGGCCATTCCAGATGGTTTTGATGATGACGAAGAGTTCATTGACGATGATGAGGATGCGCCCGTGAGAGGGAGTAAGAAAGGGAAGACGAAGGGTGCAAAAGCAGCTGGGAAGGGCAAAGGCAAGACGAAAGCAAAGTCAGAGGTGAAAGAGGTCAAGATGAAGGACGAACGAAAAATTATCCCGAAACCGATACCGTCCGCTGCTCAACCTCCTTCCTCAAAACGGCCCAAGGTCCCAGGCACTGGCGATGCACCTGGCGGAGGTGATAGCGCCACCACTCAGCTCATGAAGGACGATCACCCTACACAGGCGCCGAAGAAGAAACTTCCTACGATTAAGAAGAACAAGGAACTTGGAGCTGCTGGGCCTTCCACCCCATCGGTAGCGAAGTCTACGTCCTCAGCACCGACAGCCCCCAAGGACGAATTTTCTTTGACCAATACTCTCACACCGGCTTCTAGAAAGCCGCCACTTGTGAGCGGGGGTGACTTGGATTTGAGCAATAGTTCAGTATATTCTTCCCTTTTCAAGGTGAGTGTCGGTTACCCTAGCCAGACTTTGTCGTAACTTTACTCTAGCCCACGGCTAACACGCCACGTACTGCCTCAAATCGCGATGCTGAAAGGCGAAAGGAGCTGAATAAACTGAGGGAGGAAGCTAGGGCGAAGCGTGAACTAGAAGCAGTGAGTTTTTATTACATGTCTGTTTTGCCTTTTCGGTTTTAAATAAGATACAGAATTATCACTTTGATTTACAAGGTGACATGGAGAAGATATTACGGTTTGAGGATCGGTTACGGTCTATCAGAAGCCCGACCGTCTATCCAAACGTACTAGGTGCTAAATGGAAAGAGCAGTGGGAACGGGACAAACGGCATCGCGTCCAGCCAACATCAAGGGACGTAGACGGTGGCCGCGAGGAAGGTGAAATGTGAAGGACATTCAAGAATGTTACTGCATTACGGCTTAATGCACTGATATTCCATAGAGCCTGCACATAGTCTGCGAGAGTTTGTCGTACACGACAGTGAACCAACTTGAAACCCATATCCAGGTGATTCATGGCCCTGGCAGGTAAGTAGATGCAGCAATTAGAATCTCGAGCATTGCGGGCATGTCTTCCTAAGTCCCGCAGTGCTGCCGTGCCTTAACTTTCACAAACAGCTTGGCGAGTTGATTACTAAAGCACTAGAAACCGACATGAGAAGGGACAATTCCTAGCCTGTATTTTTGACAAGGTGACAGAGGTCATGCACCCATTAAGAAACGCTCTAGAAAGCATCATCCTCGCTGCTCGATGATTCCGGCCAATTCGGCGAAACAGGGCGACAGTGGAAACGCTTTGGTCTGTGGAACACTTCTATTCGTGTGAGTATACGGACTTCGCGGCATTCATGAACCGACTATAGCCAAGGGTAATTAATCGATGAGACTTGCGTGGCCTAGAGAAGAACCATGATTGAATTGCAGCGGGAAAGGGAAGATAACACTTACCCCCGTTTGAGTATATCCCACACATGCATCAGGCCTCTGAATTGGCTGGCAGGCATTGCAATAGGTTCTGTGAAGTTTTCTGTATTTGTCCAAAACATGTCTTATACCACTTGGTGAGAGTCGGAGTTGGATTATTGTCTGTGACACTGAGAGCATCAAACTGTGCCTGCAGCATCTGGCCATCAAGGAGAGCGTCAACAGATGATTTGAGACGGCCGAGGCATTCTTGGAAGATATTAAATTCAGCAGCTATTGCAGATGGATCTTGAGGGGGATAAAAGGAAGAGATAAGGTCGTCCGAAGCCGACAACAGGGCTGATGAACATAGCGCAAGTTTGTCAAGATCTGATATCGGAGAGGCCGACAAGGATGATGGCGATAGAAAGTCTCGCAGAATTCGTTTGTGTAACAGCGTTGATAATCGAATAATGGTGTGTACCTGAATGTACTTTCAGTCAAAGGTCCAAAACAAGAATTGAAAGAGTAACCTGTTTAGTCCGTTCAAGTTCCTTTTCATCGAGGCACTTCACAGACTCTAGGCCTAATTCATCCCATCCATCATCCTTATTGTCCTCCTCAGCCTCTGCATCATATTCAATCATGTCATTAAGTTCCTTCAAACCATCGTCCAAGGGACCACTATCCTGCTGCCATTTTTTTCGAACAGCAGACATATTGTCAATCGACAATCCGTCTCCAGATGTCGAGCGTGCTCTATCAATCAAATGGTGGATTTCACCGGTTTTAACGAGGTACTCATCCCCCGGTTCAAGAACGCGTGTTTCGGACGCGTCAAAAATAGCGAGAAGGGATTTAACTGACTTGATGACATCTCTGCAGATGCCATTGAATTCCTGGACAAGAGTGGCCCCGTGAACTTGGGGTAGCAACATATTTGTACAGTGGGCGAGAGCAGAGATGTGATCAGATATGTCCTTTAACGGAGAGAGCGCTGCACTATGCGTGGGAGCTTTGAGCTTCATGGCTAGTGAAATCTTCGTTGCTGATCCATAGATCAGTAGAAGTAAAGACAGAAAGTCTTGACGAATGACCGCCAGTTCGGGTGGGGGGACATCTTCCGCCTGCGAGGACTGGGCAAGTAGATCCAGAGCAGCATCACAGGTCTCTATAGCCTTCTTGATGGAAGATATAGCTACAAAGAAAGATGGATTTCCTTTCATACCTTGAACAAATTGAAGAACTACTGACCTCGTCGCTGGTCCTTCATGGAAGCGGAAGAAATCCTTCTGTGATCACGTGTCTGCCGACATTTTTTTCGGTCTCAGCGTCTGGCGGCATTACGCGCGTTCAAGCCAGGGTATGCTGCGACCACCACCACAGGTGAGTCCATTTTCGCTGCTGCCAGTCGTTTACTGAGCATCTTGGGCAGCTACGGAACCCTTTGCGGTTCGTAGCATATTCCCACTCGACACTACTAGCTCGAATATGTACACAGCGTCCGTTGGGTCCAACAACGAGGACGTTGCTCACCGCTTCTCGGGTGTCCAGGAGACCGTTTCTTCCTACATCGACAATCAATCTTATTGTGCCATCTCGGAATCTTACTCTTGGTTCAATATTCAATCGGTTCAAAGGGTCGCCAGCACCGTCGCCCACTGTTGTAGCCCATGTCACGAAACTTGAGGCGGAGGCAAACGTGTATCCTCATGACGTTGTGAAGCAACTGGCGCTCTTTGATGCTTTGATGGAGACGAAGCTCAAGTCTTCCTATGAGCTTATTATCAATCGCTGGGAACGAATGTGTGAATTTGTGCGTCTGCTTGTCCTCTCACTTCGATACACATCTAATAGCTGCCTAGGACTCGACATCCCCCCTTCTGCGGTCAGAAGAAGCGTTTCAGATTTATTTGACGTGTTTGATAAATACGGGCCGGCAGAATTCTGTCTATTCAGCTGCTCGTCGCCGGGATTCTCTTTTGGCGTCTTCACCAGCAGTAGTGAGCCAAGTTACTACGCCTCAGGAGCAAATTGATGCAACCACCGCGCCCGAAACTGGTATTTCTGAACCGCACGCTACCTCTTCACCGGAACCCGCCACCACTCCATCCCCGATTGCACCCAGATCTAGCCAGGACATTGCCAAATCAGTTCTTTCGGCACATGCGACCTCTTCAGCTTCAGCGTCACCCCTCTTCTCGAATGTGGACCCAGCAAAGTTAGCCTCCGCCTTTGAGTCTATCGGCCCCGTTCAAGTCTCCATTGTCGAACGTGTGTTTTAATCCCGAGTGCTATCGTTCTATGTTCTCATATCTTCTAGGTAAAAGTGCGTGGATACCTCGGCTAGCTCGCTTTATCGCCGTCCTCTTGGTGTCCTCCTTCTGTGTGTGATATCCACCCATACCCTCAGGCAGTTCTTGACGCATATTCTTTATCGTATAGTTTTCTTGGTTATACTGTCGGTCTTCTTCGAGAACACGGGAATTATTAAGAATGGACCTCGAACGGCGCAGTACCAACCGTCACAAGAAAGTACTGTGAAATTCAGTGACATTCATGGTGTAGACGAGGTTAAAGAGGCTAGTAATTCTTTCCTCCTATGCTTATTTGACAGTCAGTTGAGCCAACCCACATATAGGAATTGCAAGACGTCGTTGAATTCCTCAAGGACCCGGATTCCTTTGCAACACTAGGAGGAAAGTTACCAAAGGGTGTTTTGCTCACTGGGTCGGTGCTTTTTTTCCCATGATGATTAGGATTTCATATTTAGCTCACCAGATCACCCGGGACTGGAAAGACAATGCTTGCGCGCGCAGTTTGCAGGAGAAGCCGGTGTACCTTTCTTCTTTGCCTCGGGGTGAGTTGGCCGACCATGTCGCCGAGAATCGATCATTAACAATCCACCCAAAAGATCCGATTTTGAGGAAATGTTCGTCGGTGTAGGTGCTAAGCGTGTTCGTGATCTGTTCGCGGCAGCCCGTAAGAAAGAACCTGCTATTATATTTATCGACGAACTCGACGCTGTTGGTGGGAAGCGGAATGCAAGAGATCAACAGTACATGAAGCAAACATTGAATCAACTCCTTGTGGAGATGGACGGATTCCAGCAGAGTCAAGGCGTCATTGTTATTGCCGCCACCAACTTTCCTCAGAGTCTCGACCCGTAGGCAATTCGGTCACCCATGTAAACATACTTATACTTATCTTTGCAGAGCTCTCGTGAGACCTGGACGATTCGATAGACATATCGCTGTACCCCTTCCCGATATTCGTGGGCGTGCACAGATTCTTCAACATCACATGCGAAATGTCTCGACAGCTAAAGGTAACAATCGATAGAACAAGTAGTTGTAATATGGCTAATCAATTCAATCTTTCAGATGTCGATCCCAAAGTTCTAGCTCGCGGAACGCCCGGCTTCTCCGGTGCAGATCTACAAAATATGGTGAAGTGAGAGTCAGGTGCTTGTTCGCCGTTTACATCAACTGAATTTGGATTTCTTAGCCAAGCTGCCATTCAGGCTGCCAAAGAACGGGCCAAAGAAGTGACTCTAAGTCATTTCGAATGGGCTAAGGTTTTATCGTGCATTCATTACCGGTGTAGAATCTAAATTTGGCGACAACTACAGGACCGTATTCTCATGGGCGCGGAACGAAAGAGTCAGTACATTGCTGAGAAGGACAAACTTGCCACAGCATACCACGAGGTCGGTCCCACAGACTGGAAGTTGTATTCTCGCGTTTATGGTCTCGTAGGGCGGGCATGCCCTTGTCGCATTGTATACGGATGGTGCAATGCCCCTTCATAAGGTTACATGCGTGCCTCGGGGGCATGCCCTAGGCTATGTAGGCTTGGCTGCTATCTATTCAATGATGTGAAAACTGATGTGTGTATCTCTAGACTTCTATGCTTCCGGAAAATGATAGGACTTCTATCACTCTAAAGGAATACCTTGCTTCCATCGATGTCTCCATGGGAGGTAGAGTTGCTGAATCACTTGGTAAGGAGTCCATATATTGGCTGTACAGATGAATCTGATTTCTCCCGCAGTTTATGGTCCTGAAAATGTCACTAGTGGAGCTAGTTCGGATATCCAAAACGCTACCTCAATAGCTCAGTCTATGGTTAAGGTACGCCCCGGTTCTCGTTCATTTGCGGCAAGACTCAAGAGGTTCAAAGCGCTGGGGCTTTTCTAAACTCGGCCCAGTCTATTTCAATGACAAGGATACAAGCCCTGCCCGGATGCAACAGATTGAGGATGAAGTGACCAAGTAAGTTTCGCCCCGAAATACCTGCCACATGGAAGATGAGGGCATATGGCGCCATCAGGCCAAGCCGAGACTGTGCGGGCACTGATCTTTGTACGTTCTAGCATCATCAAGACCGGAGAGGCTCGAGTCGTTGCACTTCTTCAGGCAAAAATTGATGAACTACACAAGGTAAGTGAGCATATACAATTCTGTAACGTACGTTTCCTTATACAAGTCCCTCCAGCTTGCCCACGCTCTCGTTGAACACGAGACTTTAGATTCCCAGCAGGTAAGAAGGTTGTGAAGGGAGAATCAATAAGGAACATCGATGAGGTGCTGGAGAAGGAGCTTGACAGTTCAAAGAAAGGGGAAAGAAGAATCCAAATAAACGTAAGCTTTGCTTTCTGACGTTCGATGCGTTGAACTGATGATAAGTACAGTCCTGTCCGGTGTTTACAAAACTGTCGCCTTTGGTCCGGAAAGTTGCGATCAGCCTTCGTGACTGCATAGCGTAATTTATACAATTAATACGCCGCACCAGAAAGTCTTCCAGTGACTGGGGTGTGGTGGGCGCTCTTACTACATTCACTGTTGGTATATAGAAAACCAGTTGTTGCACCCACTTGCTGCCCAATGTTTAGGATTCCCAGTTTAGTTCGTTCACCTCGAGCACTGTACATGCACCTGGGAATAAAAGCGACGTCGAAGCAATGCAACATCATGACAATAGAGTAGAAGCGAAGAGGTGTGTGAAGACCGTGTCTTGAGACCTAAGAATCATGGTCCGTTCAGATTCTCTTCATTCATTTGGTATCCGCACGCCACAAGGTGGTTGAACAGGCGCTTGCAATTCAGTTATACGTTATGTACGCGGGCCGTGATTTCGAGGCCCAAACCAGTGGGACGTATGATTCACCTGCTGCCCTCCAGTTGATGCATTTGCCCTCGTATTCATCTAGGGACAAATGGTTCTACAAGTCCAGAGGTGAGGGAATGCCCTATGTTAGGAATAGGAGACTTTTTCCCTGTAAGTTTACACGCACATGTTGCGGAACGCTGGAGTTATCAATCAGAAAGAGACGGAGCGCGTGTTCCCTCCGCACACTCTCATGGATGTCCCCTTCGGGACTAGCTAGGCATATGTTTGCTGGGAGTATCTTAATTTACTGACGTGTGATGTTTGTTATTGGGTCTGCCTTCTGGCGCTCATCGGCCAATAGTTGGATATTGGGCGGTCACTAAAGGCATGCGCTTCTCAGTAAATCCGTTAGTCAGTGGGTCCATAGATGACGCATATAGGTTGCAATCTCACGAAAACGGAAGAAACTTACTGTTGTTTCGAGCATTCATATGCTCTTCCGTAAGGTCGGCAAGGATAGGATTCTTCGCCCCGTTTAGTGATTAGTGACACCGATATGTTCCAGGGTTGGAAGGTTCTGGTTAGTCCGAGTCATGTAAATCTACCGAGAAATTATTGATAACGTCGAGAAGATTCAGATATTTTATTAGCTTGTAGAAGTAAGTAGGATATTCTAATTTTTCTGGAGGAACATACAGTCACAGTTGAAGGACCCCTGTCAGGGCATCGAATCGGGTGCATCTGATCAAATTGACTTGCAGGGACACGGACGTCCATATCTCGATGTCCCTCACCCAGAATCCTGGCTTTACTCTCCCGCTTCTTGCCATTCTTGCCACGGAATTTTCCTTTGTTCTATGCTATAAACTGTGCTTACCAGATATCAAGCCCGGGCCGTAAATGTTAGGCTTAATTCGCCATTTTTAAGGGAGGACAGAATTCAAGCAGGGGACCTGCACATTCTCTTCTTCGTCATTTTCCTTTCGACCGGACTCAGATCCAGGTAGAACGACGATCCATCGATGATTGACGATCTCTGATATGCTTTTAAACAGCGTACACTCGATTGAACTCAAAAATCCGCGATCTGGCCTACCTCCGCCGACGTCGAATGTGAGGCTTCTTTCCTTCGTACATGCTGAAATTCATCAAATATCCGTACAGATGTGCTATAGAGAGCTCTTATTCAAGCGTTCAGTGGAGTGCGACCACCTAACAAAGACAGGCCAAAATATTATCGACTGTCAATCCTCCCGTTGCTATCTGAGTAATGCTCACCCGTCGAATTGCGGATCTCACCACCGTCCCTGTTCTTGCCGCCGGTATTATGGGCAACCAATAAGAAGAGTTACCGCGGAGGTAAGCCCTCATCTTTGTGCAATTTTGTCGCCGGGCGCTCATTTTTGGACGGTCAGGTCACAGGCAAATGTACACTGTGCTTGGAGGAAGGCTTATGACACGGACATCCTGTTTTCTCACTAGATTCACGACTCAGCTTCCCCATTAACGCACTAAATTATTTGTATGACTATAGTGTAACATCCAGCCTATGCATCCATATCGAAGTCGGCCAGCATTCGGTCGCTGATACCTCCATCTCCGAACTCGTCTTCATCGTCCATAGCGTTCGTCTGTCGCTCCACCTCCATGGCCATGGCGTCAGCCTTTTGCTTCGCCTGAGCCTTTTCAATGTCTGCAAGTGTCCAGAGGGAGATACCTGTCTGGTTCTCGTTTGGATTCTGGGAGATGGTCCGCATAAATAGTTTTGACAGCGTCAACGCCATATCGGTCGAAAGATTTGAAGCAGTGTCCGTTATATACTGGTTGATCCAGCGAGGAAGCTTGGCTCTTTTATCTGCTCGAGCAAACCGCTGCAAGTGCGTCAGTTTCCTTGACCAGCGGCAAAACACAGATCAACAACAAACCTTGTCTGCAAACACCATCAAACCCCAGTCGGTCTTTCCTCTAAGGACACGGCCGACACACTGCGCAGCATTCCGCATGGCATCAAACCCCAAGAATTCGGACTCTCGTATCCGGTAAGCATCACGCAAGTATTCCAGTCTGGCCCTCAGAATTCGAGACTCAGTGTACTGATAAGGAACGCTGAAAATCCCTCAGAAGGAATGTATAACTATGCCAGAAGGAACATCGTACCCAAACATGATGACAGCGCGACCATAGTTGTGGTCAAAATCGATGCCTTCTGATACTTTGCCTCTGGCTACGGATAGAAGTACAGCTCCACGCCCGTTGTCACAAGCCTGCATATTGACAGAATAAGATCATCAGGTGAGCCGCGTAAATGAGAAGTACCCTTCTATAATTCTCCAACGCAATGCTCGTCTCGTTAGCGTCCGGAGTTTCGACGAAAATGAGCTTGTTCTTCCAAACCTCGTTTAGGATACCCTTTAGAAGCTTCGTTAACAGCGAACTGAACTAGGGGATATCAAACTCACCATATCATTCCAAGCCGCTACTATAGATTCCATGTAAAGATAGCTTGGGAAGAAGGCCACAATTCCGTCGGGTACGATTTTGCTATATTCAACGAGAATACTTCCGAAGTTGCGAACAACTGCGGGGTCATTCCTAACTTCAAATCGGGAGCTGATGGCCACCTGGTCACTGCCTCTGGTGATGACCTTTAGCTGGATCAGCATCAAGAAAGATGGCCGGTGAAAGCGGTACTCACCAAAGGTAAGAAAGCGTTTCGAGTCAGCGTCATAGGATAAGTTTCTTGTACCACAGGGGAGAACTGCAACATCTTTGGATACATATCCAAGGGTGAGATGGTACCCGATGTTATTACCACACTGCTGAAACGCTCAAATACGGGCTTGATGGCTAGCGAAGGATCCAGGCACCTAGAACCAACATATTAGACTTCGTCCCAGGAAACACGACGGTGTCTGTCAATGAAGACGAACGTAAAATGAAAGATAGGGTTGGGTACAGTGGCATTTTCGGTTTCGAAGGGTTCCAGAATGAGTAGAAAACCTGTAAGAGACCGTATTAACTACGCTTGCGGGAAGGCATTGATTTGTTCGTACCTTTTTCGTAAGTCGACACTAACGTTGCGAAACTAGCGACTTTTTGTAACGATGCATGCTCGTCTAGACGGCTGAGCTCTAAGGTCCTTATAAGGGACTGTAATCTCTCAGCACAAAACCTAAGGCAAGAGTCAACGAGGGAGCCATCACAATCCGTTACACTAAATACTGGCCTCAATGGTCTGCGTTCAATGTATGTGATATCCTTCAAGTGTTGCAGAAATGACAGCGGCGTTTCAGCTACGACGTGGAGAACCCGCATCCTTGTCTAGAATTTCTGGTTTAGTGATTCAAGATCCGAGTGTCACGGAACAATAATTCACCTTCAAATACTCCACGAATCTTTTTAGGAAAGCGATAAAATGCTCAGCTTTCCGAATGTTCCCGGGTATAGCCTCATTAAGCAGATCCTCAGGTAGAACTAACACGATTAAAAATTTGAAAGTGACGGGAGATCGGGAAGAAGCTTACCAGGGCTCGTCATAAATCCATCCATACCGTCTTCCTCTTGCGGGTCCTCCTGTAAGCCTTCAACAAGCTTAGCGTATTCGTTCTGAAGTTTTGCTGCGTCGGTCGTTTTGATCCTAAGTAAAGATTATTTCAGCTAATGCAGATTTTAACTGTGGCAGCGTAAATACTCTTCTATCTTTTCACCAAGTTTGCCGATGCTGCGGCTCGCGGAGTCCAACATAGGTCGCGTCAGATCTATACTGAGAGACTCGATACACACGTTGTCTATTTGGTACTTGGTTATCAATCTGGGATGGTTAGAGAGTGTATATTTACCGATGTTATGTGCCTCATCGAATACAACTATTGCGTCCTTGGACATTTCTTTAGAAACTTGTTCGGCAACCTTGGGATCAAGGAGGTAGTGAAACGAGTATATGATGACGTCTACGAAAGGTAACTTTTATGGAGACGTCAGATTCGTAGATCGTGACCATAGACAAAGAATTCACCATTCTTCGAACCGTAAAGTAAGGGCATGTTGTATTGTCGCGTCCGTACTGAAGGACATCTGCCAAGGTTGATATTCCGGGAGGAATCAGACTTCCAGGCTCAAGTTTTCCTAGGTTCTATGGTCAAATATACCGCGTGCACTTCGAGAATCTGAAGTTAAGGGTAGTCTCATACCTCATGCCAGTCACATAATTCCACAGAGCCCGGATCCGCTCTTCCTTTTTCACAAACGGCAGCATTTGTCAGATCTCGGCACCGAGCGTCGACTACCTTGCCTTTCTTTTCCTTAGAAACCTATTGCACGGTCATTTCATAGAAGAGTCCAAACAACGATGAAAATACCTCTGGGTGGATGCACAAGTTTTTACGACTGGTCAACCCAAGTCCCGTGAAACTTCTCTCTTTCTGTTTCTCATCTTCAGTCTCGGCGCACTCTATTCGATATGCGAGCAGTCTCTTCAGCTCGGCAAGGGCCTTTTCGATTTCTGGAACAGTTCGAGAACAGTATATAAGTTTCCGGCGTGCTGGATGAAACTGATTTCGGTTAGAGCGGGAAATATGCTGGTTCTGCGAGATCGGTACCTGTTGGTATGAAACGATCAAGGACAACAACGAGACGGTCTTCCCGGTCCCCGACGGCATTTCGAGGACGCAGTGACCCTGCCAAAACATGTTTTACATCACTCCAAATGAAGGGGGAAATGGTATAAACCTCTGCATCGAGGGTCCTTTTGAGATCGCACATGTAGGCATATTGTTCTTCACAAGGACATTGAGACCGAGAATGAGAACAAGGAGACATTCGTACCAGGATATATACGGTCATAAGGGAATATTATCTTTGACGCGCTAGATGGTCAGAAGGCCAAGCAGCAAGAAAAAGGCGGCTCACTGGTAAATTGTCAATGTAGAACTTCATGAGTGCGCGTCACGCGTGACGGGGGATTAGCGGCCCCCTAATCTCGGGCCGGTAACCGACCGAACATAATCACCATGGTCTCCAAGTATAAGTAAGTGCGTCAATACCTTCCGCGAGCACGAGGGCTACTGCTAATGTCTCTGGCTAAAGGATTCGGACTTTCTTTTGTGGTTTAAGAAGTGCAACCCTTAATTCTACAAAGTTGCTTCCTGTTGCTCAAGTATCAAGTTCACTGGCAGTATTCGTGCTAAGTAGATGTGGCTCTAAAAGACATAGTCGAGAGGAAAAAAACACGGCAGTGTGGATGAGGTGGCTTTGAGGCAATAAACTCAGTCTAGCGTTTGGACACCAAGAAATCTGCTAGTTCTTGAATTTACAAGATAAAGCGGCATTATTAAAGACGTTGCATTGAAGTGAAAGGTCCTGAAAACAATCTCATCTCTACGAGATGTATCATAAACAACATGGAAATAGCGTTATACATAAGAGTCTTTAGTCTTTAGTCCAATGACTTTTCAAATATCATTGTACAAGAAGAATCGTTTATTTAAATCGTTCAATCGGCTGCAATTTGCTGAGAAGCTGCGGAGATAACCGATTCAGTGTCCTCCGTGCTGATAAAAAGCATCGTGTCAGTGTCCATTTCAGCCTCTGATTGAGGGTGGCACTTACTTAGAGTCAATGATGCTGTATCCATCATCAGGGGAGCTGGACGTCCCAGTTTCATCAGGGCTCGACGAAGTGGAATTCTCGTTCGGAAGAACGAAGTTCCCGCTGCAGCGGTGACGTTAGAGACACCCCACTTTCATGGTGAAAAATAATAAGTATATAAATTCGGATCACACCGTGGAAACACCTTACCTGGTATTGCATGATACCCGCCAAACCACTGGATATACCAGCTAGAAGGACCGTTAAACACCGTGCGCATAAATTGAAGTGACTCTTACCATCGAGCCAAGCGGAATACGCCTGGGTACGTTCTGAATTGGTAACACCAAAGGTTGAGTTGCTCGTTTGATTGCTAGTGGTTGACGCTGTAATTCGCGAAAAGGTTAATGCTCACTCTTCTATTTCAGAGATAAGGCCGTGCCTGTAGAGTCAGCGCAAATGGTGCCACGGTGGTATTGAACGGAACGAAGTCGGGAGCATGTTCTTGCGACACCAAAAACCGAATGCTGTAAGGGCTATTGGCTTCCCAAACCTGCGCGCTGCTATTCAATCCTGGGATACTTCACCAAAAATACCATACTCACGTGGCACTCAGCTCGGCTTGGATTTGAATCCAATCCAAGCCCTCCTGTAATACACTCTGGAAACCTGACAAGCCTGAGTCAGGCGGCACCATTTGTATAAGTGTTCTGGTCAGGGAATAATTGGAATGAGCTGTGATCCGATCGCAGGGAATGTTCAAGATGAATCATTCGGTATCGACATCCTGCAGACCCCATCAAAGGCGCTTCCCATCTCGTTTCTTCTTGACGCCGGTTCCTATTTTGATTTTTCCAAGATCAAGCATCAAGGTGCGAAACAAAATAGAGGGAAATGATAACCCACGACTAGCAACCCATCGACCTCGGACCCGAACCCTGACCCCCTCTCCACCCTGCCAGAGCGGCGATTCTTGCTTCGCCTCTTCCTCCCTGCGCATAATAAGTTTACGCTTGGTTGCAGAAGTTGGGGCTTGGTCGCGCGTCGCTGGCCCGGAACTGCCGATACCTGTGGTGCAGGCGGTGTGGGCCTTAAAGGGAAGAGCTTTGGACAACCAATACAGAGGAATCCTTGATTACTGGAGCGACAGTTAGAACGAAAGGTCTGAGAGTAATGGAGACGAACCCAGAGGAGACGATATGATTACTATCAATAGTCTTGATATGCTGGGCGATTGTTGAATGCCATGCCGTTACCGTCTGAGGAGTGCAAGAAGGGCTCGCTGCAACGGATGAATTGCATCTTCGCCGGAGTTAAGTTACGCAAGTGCGAATTAATTAACAGCGTGTGTATACCTTGCATCATTGGCGATCTCCCTGTTTTGATCCGGCCGTAAACATCAAGGCATATGTTCACACAGAAAAAGGGACCTACCAGGAGAATACCGTCGGATTGTTCACATAACGAGTCACGATCTGGGTAGTGTAGTTCTCGAACGCATTAATCAGGGTCTGGTTGGTGTAGAATTCATCGTGCTTGCATCCACCAAACTGCCGTACGTAGGTGTCCATACCGCCTGTAAACGGACAATTACATCAAGTTCTTCGATCAGATGTACTAAGCCTGACCAAAGTCGTTACTAAGGGTGTTCCTCGGCCGCGTATCATCTAATATTTTCACTGTGAATGAGAGTATTACGAAAGTGATGCTAAGGCACTTACTTGTGCTTGAGTTCGCGACTGGATTCCAGTTGTTCGTAAGTGAGAGGATGACAAGCATATTGCATTCGTGCGCGGCTTCAAGTACGAAGTCGAGTTTCTGGAGTCCATTCGTGCCATTATTAATCATTACAGTCCCGTTCTTGTTTATGAGTTGGAACCATGTCTGATTCTTGTTTTCGGGGATCTCCGTAACGTCTTCGTTCCGCGTGAGACGGGCATTGAATGAAGAGGCTCAGGCTAGAACACACCATTAAAGCCCCACGTCCTGACGACTTTGATTCCGGCCTCCGACATGTTGCACAAGGTGTTCTTGATATCCTCCTCTGTGCCCTCAGTTTAGGCGCCAATGAGCCTGTAGACTTAAGAAACACGACTGACTGGTAATAAGAGTCGGAAGCCACGGAGCGTTGACTCCGACGAACTTGAACTCGCTAGGGATGGTTGGAAGCTATTGTTGAATGTGAATAAGAACTTGGAAAGTACACACCTGCCATTGACTATGAATTGACCGTTCCTCGTCGACACAAACTGAGAGATATTGGTCTGGCCATTGTCCCTCTTCGAATTCTTTGTTTCCCCCTGGACAGTCGTGAACAAAGTCCCCAGGAGGATGGGCCACAGGATCGCGAGAAACTGCATGAGGAACAAGAACGGGAGCTGGGAAGGCAGGAAGCGCTTTCAGCCAGGGACCATGATGTTATATAGGAGACGGGAAGATCTTGCCTGGAGGCGTGTCATGCACACTGCACATTGGATCTAGCCGTCCTGTGAGCGCGTTTAGATAGGCATTAATTGCGATCACTTGATGATCGATAAAACTCTGGTATATTCAAGGCGCTGAATCAAAAATGCAAGACGCCAATTGGTTCGGGAAAAACATGATAAACCGAGCTGGACTTGTTCTGAGAAGTTTTAAACCGGAGAAATGGAAAAGTCATGACAAGAAGATGGAAAAAAGGTCTTTCAGGCGCGCGTGGGAGACATACACAGAACTAAGAAAGGCACTGGATTAGGACAGCTTCCACGGCGCTACAGTCGAATCTGAGAGAGAATCGAGTAGTATGCAAGACCATACTACGAATGGAGCTCGGGGTGGTAGGCAAAGGAGCTCAAAAAAGAGCAAATCGATAATTATTGGCTATCGGTCGGGCCCTGGGCAAGGAAAACTGGAGAGATCTGATGGATGCAAAAATAATACAGCACCAGGTGAATGATAACAGCTGATAAGAACAGGGTAAACCACACTATGCAGAGATCTAAGAGTCATAAGAAACGCCGGTGATGAATTCAAGAATTCCTGTTCGGGCCATGGCGATCAGATAGGGCGTGCCGACATAATGCTGAAGACAAGAAAGGCCTAGTAGTCACTAGTAAGGGGACTGACAGGCACCCAGACGCAAGTATGAACTCGCTGAACTTGACGCGTTGTCGTCGTCATCACTCGCGAGTATGTGGCTGTGTCTATGGATTCATTTGCACTGCCACATACCGTTACTCGTATGCTCGCACGATATGCACGTTCTGTCCGCTGCGCGACGACCGTAGCACGGCAAACTCCCATTTCTGCCAGATTCCAGTCCAACACACCTCGTAGAGATGCTCCACCTGTCGAATCAGAGCATGTTTTCGCGAAGCCGACGCTGTTCGTTCTTGATGTTGGAAAACGAACCCTCAAATTCACCTTTGGAGGCTTGGTAATTGTAGGAGTTGTCGCACTGGGCACCCATGAAGCCTATCATCAATGGATAGAACGGGTGGAACTAGCACCGAGGGCAGATGATGACGAAGTTGGAAAATGGGAATGGGATGCAGAGACTCCGGGGTGGTCGGGGGATGCAGCCAAGGGAGGCACAGACCCTGGTCTTGGCATGCAAGGGCGACACCTTGTTCGTGCAGCATGGGCGTCGCAAACTTGGGCGCCAGCAGTGGGCATCACTCCTGGTACTCAAGCCAATCCCTCGAGTGGCCTGACAGACCTGTCTACGGTCGTCGACGCCCGTTTGTACTACGGCGAAAAGTACCTACGAGAGGCACTTGATATTGCAGAAAAGAAAGAAAGCAAACAAAAGCTTCATCCGAACACCTTGCCCACACTATTGACGCGTCACGCTACAGTTCTCGAAAAAATGGGCAAGGACTCTTGGGCCAAAGCAAAATCTCAGTACGGACGCGTCTGGGCCAGCAAACCGTCAGCATCCGTAGCTCTGAAGATTGGTGATCTTTCCAATCGACTGGGACAGACGGAAGATGCTTTGGCTTGGTGGGCGCGCGCCATTCAGTTGACTCAGAAGGATCCCACCGCTTTGGTCGATACAGCGAAGCCTGCAGTACCTACTGTCGCTTCTTCATCTCCATCAGCCCAGCGTGTTCTTTCCTCTGTACTTGTCTCCCTGTCTGCCTTCTACGCCACCAACCGAAACTTCCAAGAGGCGGAAGAAATAGAAAATAGTGCATTAGACACACTTCGATCTATGACACAGCCAGAATCTCCGCCCATTTCCCCTTCTAAATCACTCCACATTTCGACTCTACTCCAACGGTCATCTGTTCTCTCCGTCCATCAGGCAGAGGTGCTGTATGCACGAGGCAAGTCGCCGAAAGAATCTATTAAATGGCTTTCATCAGCGGCAGAGTCCTCCGAGAGTGTGGTACGTGCCTTGACGGGCCCCAAAGCTGCTTGTATAGATCAAGTTTCACCGGTATACAAGCAGACCAAAACCCTGCAGGCCCCAGCAACGGACTTGCTACGAGACGCTCGCCGAACTGCTTCGGAGGCGTGGAACTTGATGGGCATTTTGAAAGAACAAATATCCGGTCGCGACCAGCAGTCCGCTCTCGAATGTTACGACCGTGCTTTGCATTGGGCAGGAAAGTTGAATGACGCTGGTGAACGCATTCCGGATGTGATATTATCTCGCGAGTGGAAAGTCATCATGGACAACTACACTCGACTAAAACGTGCCACCCAGCCCGAAAATCATACACCGTAATACAGTTGACATCATCGACCTGATTTTGCATGTACCATATAGCTTGAAGTAACAGCGCTCTATCGATGTATTAATATCAAACGTGAGGAAAATGTATGTTTCGCTACAATGACAACTAAATATACGCTACATATTATTGAATCCAACCAAATGGTCCTGAATATCGACTAGCTGGGATAAAGATATGAATCCTCTATGATGTTTCGCGAACTAGGGCGACAACAACTGTTACACTGAGAATGAAGAGTTAGCACAGAAAGCCGGAATATGACAACGACTTACTCGTCAAGTTTCTGGATTATTAGGACACTCCGTGAGTAAGTGGGGACTGCTAGTAGCCAATGAAACTTACTCCTCCCCGGAAGAACATGCCTTGCCTGGCGGCTTCGCCTGCATTGAAGTGAGCATATGGCCATAGATAGCAATAATAGACACATACTCTCGAAAGGACTACGCCTACCCTTGTTGAGCATACACAACCTTGCGTAGTTGGCCATTCGGTCTGCCATAGCCTGAACCTGAACTTCTTCAGGTAGACCTGCCCGACCTACCAAGGAAGTAATTGTTGCTATTTCGTCTGGAAAGACATTGTCGCCGATCCCATCTGTCTGCGTTTGCCAATGAACAAAGGAAGTAGAAACAGAAGGAGGATACCAACATAAGCAACAACAATATCCCCGTCTCGAAGGGTAGTTTCGTAAGTGTCAGCCTCTCCTGGCGAGTCCACACAGGCACGTTTGAATCGACGGGTGGAGTTGGAGGGTAATTTGGTCAGTTGTCTATCCGATCCGCATTAGAACAGAGCGTTATAATTAATGAAGACACTGACTTTGGGCAGTTGAAGTAGTGCGTTTGAACGCGTTGTTTATAGATTACGGACGAAGACCGAACAATCATGAAACCGCTGTCGCCTAGACTAATAGTACAATAATGGGTTAGCTAGCAAGCTATGTAGAATATGAAGAAGGCCCACTTTGCGGCTCGCAGGAGGCCTGATGATGCATTCATATGGATGAGACAGGCCGTGCTAGAGCCTAAGCAAATGACACGTTAGAAGTAGGGAACCTTGCACGAGGCATTCCACGCACCGGCCTGTACGTGCTTTTCTCTCAGTACGCCATGGTATGAGAGCGCCATGCTCTCCAGTGGCGTTAATTCCCACCCTTCTACCTCTTCGCGTTCAGCATAGTCGAGGGTCGGGTCGATCTCTGGCTCACCGCCCAGGCATTCCGTGAGTATCGGTGAGCATGATACATGAAGGCTTGCGAGAACAGCGAAGGGTCGACCCCACTCTCTACCCACCCACCAACACCGTCGGCCACGCCAAAGGAGACACCCTTGAAGGAATACAAGTCGGCGACACGTAGCTTATTTCTATGGGTGACTTACAGAGGAATTTTTCATCTGTTCGAGAAGAAAATCTCGTCATGTTCTCTTGAGAAGGAAAAACAGCTACGACACACCTCTGTTACGTAGAAAAAGTCCTCTCCTGCATCTGGGGCCCATTTCGTCGCCTCGTTCGGTATTGCACCAGGAAACTGTGCATGAAAGCATTTGGTCTCGCCATATGCCTATGGGGCTGTCTTCGGGAAAAGGGTATTTTCTTCATTTCGTTTCCTGACGTAGGTTTTCCTGCCCAGCTGGCGCCAATGTGAAAGGTATATGGCCGGCGAGGGAATGTTGACATGGAACGATATGCATTCTTGTTGGAACGGCGCAGTAGAGCGCGCCCTAACGCGCTCGACCGCCTGTAAGAATTTTGTAGGTGAGCGGACATGGCGGAGCGCCAATTGAGCTGCCGCTATGGAAATCGAGTTCAAGTGATCAGAAAGGTGTGCTGATGTAAGCTTTCCCACCGGCTCCGTTCGTTGACCTGAGAAAACCATACAGTAAACATATCATGTACCGTACAAGAGCTACTTCCCCCCCTAAACCATTTTTTCATATCAAACTTTGCTTTTTCTCCGGGCTTGCTAGTGGTCGACGTTGCGCCACTATTCGAGATTTTTCCTACAAGTGACCCAGTCTTCGCGTCTTTCCCACCCTTGCCGCCGGAAGTCTTACCAAGCTCTGAGGGAAGTGAACGCCGCCTTTCTGCTCGGACATCAGCGAGTAGCTGCTCCTTTGCGTCATTCGGCAATTCCGGGACGTCGTAGCTCGATATCGGTCTGATGGGTTTTTGTCTCGTGCATTCAATGTTTTCCGGTCGTTCGCGCCGTGGCAATTCCACAGCCTGCGCAGCCTCTGATGACGAATTTTCTTTCGGTGAAATGGGTTGACCGACGCTGCTTGTCCGGTGGATTGGAAACTGCGAAATGCCGTCCAGTTAAGAGACTTCCTCTTTTTGTTCCATTCAATCCTTTCTCTGCAGAAGCAGAAGATAGCGACGTCCGCCATTCGGCCATTAAGCGAGCCTTCGCGGTATCCATCTTGAACGCTGCCTTCTCTGTATTGGATCTCTTCGCGGGCAATGAATCTTGTTTTTCGGGTTTGCTGTGCTCTCCAACGTGCTCCAGTCAGGGGAGTGCGATAGAACATTGAACCGTTGTTGAGTCCTATTGATCGAAATCTCCTTTCTTGAGTTGGATATATCTCCTCTGCTCGATGTCCTGCAGGCTCTTGTGGAGAAGGACTACGACGTCGGGCACCAAGATAAAATGCCAAAGCAGCATGGTGTGAATTCTGCTCGGCCATCTCAGCGGTTGTGACTCTGGTCATCCAGTCCGGTATTCGTGGAAGAACTGACGACGATGCGGCGAGTGATTGATTTACACCTATTGGAGACGGTTGCAAAGCTGCTTGTCGTGGAAACATCTTCAAAGGCTATGAGGAAGGGAGCGCACAACCACTTGATCACACTTACTGAATTTGAAGAGCAAAAATGGTGGGAGTCTGCGAGCTGCGTTGCAACATAAACGTCGCGATCACTTTCTTCATCGCCGGTCTCGAAGTGATCTTTGGAGTAAGATCCATCAGAGCCCCCCATATCCTTCATCAAAAGGATTGAGAGTATCAGAATCATACAGGTATGAGATGTCCTCATTGCCTGCTGTTTCGTATCAATCCGGAGTGTTATCATGCTGATATGAGCCACATACCCGGCGATACTCTTCTTGGACGTTTTATCCGAGGCTGTTGAGCAGGCAACTGTTCGGGAGCCACTTGAGCGACGAGAGCGTGGTCTTTGCTATCCGGGGAGTCCTTCTTGTGGGGCAGCAACGTGATTGCCGTGTTTTCCAGGCAAACAGCGGTCTCTCGACTTTTTCCTTTGTCAGTCAAGGCTGCTGGACAGCTCTCGCCCTTAAATTTAGACACATGAGCATGAGCATATTCCACCGTGTCGATATAGAGACTGAAAACTGAAGATGAAGAAAAAAATTTGGATGAAGGAGGGGTGAGGGACGACAGAATCGTGAGTGAAGTCCGGAGGGGGGTTGGATGATATAGGCTTGGATTACTGGACACTGACCACGGAAGGGTGCAAGATGAGGCGGAGCATTTGGTGCCGCGCAGATCTTTTGACAGATATAATAGATCAGTGACATCTCTATAGCTCTAGACTGTCAGTGACATACCCAAGACAGCGAGAAGCTGGAAGTTCTTGATACAATGGAATACTTTGTGTGTGATGCCTCGGCAACTTCTGAGGCGAAGGATTCTCAATGGCCAAGGACCTCGACGTCTGTCATCATCGTACCAGCCCACCGTCTTGCTAAGGACACTGACACCGTAGTCAGTCAACGCTGTCCCGCTAGCTTCCAAGGCACAAAGACTACTCAAATGTCTGAGTTGAGAGATACTAGAGTCGGTGAGCTCCTCGCAATCAGGCAGTTCAAGAATAGTAATCAGTGTGAAATCAGACGTCGATGGTATTTGTTGCAAGAGAGGAAGATAAATATCGGAGAGTGGGATGGGGTAATATTCGAAACACTCTGGCAAAGAAGTTGAGTACAATTGAATGAGTGTAGCCCAGAGCCGAGGATCGACGCGTGAAACGGTAAATCTAGAATCTTTGTACGAAGGGATCAGAGCTTTGATAATGTCGAAATCTGACTCCGAAGAAGGGGGGTCATAATTGAGGCTACATGGACCTAGATTATGCACTTGCTCCGGGGAGGGTATAAGGGCCCGAATACAGAAGTAAACGGGAGGTGGTACATAATTGAACTTTTCGGGGAAGTCCCATTCGACGTAAGGACCGACTGTGCGCTGCGCTGCAAGAACAAATTTTGCTACCGTGGTGTCATTAGAAGATTCTGCTCTGCGGCGCGCCAGGATGATCGGTTTAGACATGTCCGTGGTTTGCTAGGAAAAATGAATAAAAGTCCGAGAAAAACGCATGAAAGGTAGAGTGCCTACTTTACAGGTTAAGAGTCGCGAAAAGACTTGAGAGATACTTCTAGCTTTGTTTTGCAATAATGCTGTTGGATGTAACTGGAACTTCGCGTCGTACCGTGTAGCATGTCAATAAGCTCAACCAGTGCGCGTGCTATAATCAATCGGATGTCCGAAAGCGGATGATGTTCCCACGGTAACTCCGCTTCTTGTTTCCACGCTGGATCGCAGCCACCAGCAGTCACCCTCTCTTACAGAATCACTCTCTTGATACCATCACTTGCTCCTACCGTCTCCTTTGTCCCCTTGCTATCGACGCTCTGCCGTTCTTTAACGTTCTTTTTTCTAGTTATCTTACTTTCTAGATTGGTTCCCAAGTCTTCACGGCGTCGTCATGTCATCCAGAGGCTATGGCGGCCCTCAAGATCCCCGTTCTAATCCCTTCGCAAACCCTCCCCAGCGGCAGCCTGGACCCCAGTACCCGCAGCCAGGTCCTCAGTTTCCTCAGACAAGGAGCGGCTACGACACTGACTCAGATATGGGCGACAACTACGGATCCTATAATTCCAGCACGACTCGTCTAGCCGCTGCTCCTGGCTATTTCGACCAAAACAGTGTGTACACCTCTCTTTAATGGACTCAGGATCATTGTCGCCGGGTTCTTCCCTGTCTGGCAAATCCTGTTTCTCTTTTCATCCCTCGTTGCTTCGTTCTCAATCTTTTTTTCCCACACCAGATGGCTCTGAACAAGACGTGTATGGTCGTCGTCATGTCCCGTCCCTCGAATCTCATGCAAGCATACCCAGTATTTCTCCGTTCGCCGATCCTGGTCTTGGCACCAGTGAACCATACCCTGCCTGGTCTGCAGATAAACAGATACCCATGTCGAAGGAAGAAATAGAGGACATCTTCCTCGACCTCACCCAAAAGTTTGGCTTTCAAAGGGACTCGATGCGTAATATGGTGCGCCCATTCTTTACCGGATTCAATAGTTATGCTCATTCGCTCCTAGTTCGATTTTACGATGCACCTATTAGATTCCAGGGCATCTCGCATGTCGCCGAGTCAAGCTCTCCTCACCCTCCATGCGGATTACATCGGTGGACAACATGCCAATTACCGCAAGTGGTATTTCGCTGCACAGCTTAACCTGGATGATGCGGTCGGTCAATCTCAGAACCCGGGCCTACAGCGGCTCAAGTCAGTGAAGGGCAAGAAGCCCACCAAGTCCCTCGACTCTGCCCTCAACCGCTGGCGTAATGCCATGAATAACATGTCCCATTATGATCGTCTTCGCCAGATCGCACTTTACCTCTTGTGTTGGGGAGAGGCTGCCAACGTCCGCTTTGTACCCGAGTGTCTCTGTTTCATTTTCAAGTGCGCCGACGACTATTACAGAAGCCCAGAATGCCAGAACAGGATTGATCCAGTTCCCGAAGGCTTGTATCTCAGCACCGTGATCAAGCCCTTGTATCGCTTCATGAGGGACCAGGGGTACGAAGTTGTGGACGGAAAGTTCGTTCGGAGGGAGAAAGACCACCACGAAATCATTGGTTACGACGATATTAACCAACTCTTTTGGTATCCAGAGGGCTTAGCCAAGATAGTCCTCAATGACAACGTACGTCTAATGTAATGGGAATTTCAATTTTCTTTGCCTAACGACCGCATCCCACAGACTCGTCTCGTAGATGTCCCTCCAGCTCAGAGATTCATGAAGTTTAGCCGCATTGAGTGGAACCGTGTTTTCTTCAAGACATACTTTGAGAGGCGCTCCCTTCTACACTTACTCGTAAACTTCAATCGTATCTGGATTCTACACGTCGCCGTCTACTACTTCTATACCGCATTCAACTCTCCCAAAGTGTATGCGCCTAAGAACAAGTCATCGCCGTCCCCGCAGATGACTTGGTCTGCGGTTGCCCTTGGTGGGGCGGTGTCGACAGGTATCATGATTGTCGCCACGCTTGCCGAGTTTTACTACATCCCAACGACTTGGAACAATGCGTCTCATCTCACCACTCGGCTCGTCTTCCTCCTCATTATATTGGCCTTGACATGCGGTCCCACGTTTTACATTGCCATGGTGGACGATCTTCCCAATCTCAGTCAGCTCCCGCTCATCCTAGGCATCGTTCAATTTTTCATCGCGGTTGTCGCCACGCTCGTGTTCGGGTTAATACCTTCCGGTCGTATGTTCGGTGACCGGGTAGCAGGGAAGTCACGGAAATATATGGCATCCCAGACTTTTACTGCGTCCTATCCAAGTCTGGCCCGTAGTGCGCGCGCAGCGTCCATTTGCATGTGGGTGCTCATCTTCGGTTGCAAGTTTACCGAATCCTATTTCTTCTTGGCGTCGTCGTTCTCGTCTCCTGTTGCCGTAATGGCGAGGACGAAAGTACAGGGGTGCAGCGACAAACTGTTCGGGAATTCTCTCTGTAGTAACCAGGTCCCATTCACACTCGCCATTATGTATGTTATGGACCTAGTACTGTTCTTTTTGGACACGTACTTGTGGTACATCATCTGGATTGTCATTTTCAGTATCGGAAGGAGCTTCAGTTTGGGCTTGAGCATCTGGACACCGTGGAAAGATATCTTCACGCGTTTACCCAAACGTATATATGCCAAATTATTGGCGACAGGCGAGATGGAAGTGAAATACAAGCCCAAGGTGTGTATCTGGTGTACTGTACATCGAACTGCGCTTACATGTCATTGCAGGTTTTGGTTTCTCAGATCTGGAATGCGATCATCATATCCATGTACCGCGAGCATCTCCTTTCTATCGATCATGTCCAACGTCTGCTTTACCATCAAGTCGACGATGCTAACGGCAGGCGTACGCTTCGTGCGCCACCCTTCTTCACCAACCAAGAAGGGTTCAAAGGCAATTTCTTCCCGACCGGTGGAGAGGCCGAGCGTCGAATTTCCTTCTTTGCTTCTTCGCTGACCACTGCACTACCGGAGCCCTTACCTGTCGACGCCATGCCTACATTCACTGTCTTGGTCCCTCATTACTCCGAAAAGATCTTGCTGAGTTTACGAGAGATCATTCGAGAGGAAGACAAGAACACTCGGGTTACGATCTTGGAGTACACGAAACAACTTCATCCTGTTGAATGGGATAATTTTGTAAAGGACACCAAGATTCTTGCAGAAGAAATGGACGGTGACTCCAGTGTTCACAACGAGAAGAAAACTGATGATCTACCATTCTATTGCATCGGTTTCAAGACCTCGTCACCCGAGTACACTCTAAGGACACGTATATGGGCATCGTTACGTGCTCAGACGTTGTACCGTACTGTGTCTGGCATGATGAATTATTCGAAAGCCATCAAGCTCCTCTATCGAGTCGAGAACCCCGACATTGTGCACGCATTTGGCGGAAACACAGAGCGGTTGGAGAAAGAGCTCGAGCGTATGGCTAGGCGGAAGTTCAAGTTCACTATTTCCATGCAGCGGTATGCCAAGTTCAACAAGGAGGAGCAAGAGAATGCCGAGTTTCTCCTCCGCGCGTATCCTGACTTGCAGATCGCTTATCTCGACGAAGAACCCGGTCCCAAGGGTGGCGACCCTCGCCTTTTCTCTACCCTCATTGACGGACATTCCGAACTTGACGAGGAGACTGGTCGGCGACGACCAAAGTTCCGTGTTGAACTTCCTGGAAACCCAATTCTTGGCGATGGTAAATCTGACAATCAAAACCACGCCATTATATTCTATCGTGGCGAATACTTGCAGCTCATCGATGCCAACCAGGACAACTATTTAGAGGAATGCTTGAAGATCCGGAACATTCTTGGCGAATTTGAGGAATACTCGGTTTCCAGTCAGAGTCCGTACGCGCAGTGGGGACACAAAGAATTCACCAAGGCGCCCGTGGCCATCGTCGGTACACGAGAGTACATTTTCTCCGAGAATATCGGTGTCCTTGGTGATATTGCTGCCGGAAAGGAACAAACGTTCGGTACCATGACCGCTCGTGCATTGGCATGGATCGGTGGCAAGCTACATTATGGACATCCTGATTTCTTGAATGCGACGTTCATGAACACTCGAGGAGGAGTATCCAAAGCGCAAAAGGGCCTTCATCTTAATGAGGATATCTTTGCAGGAATGAATGCTTTTGGTCGCGGTGGTCGTATCAAGCACTCGGAATACTACCAGTGTGGTAAAGGGCGTGATCTTGGTTTTGGCACCATCTTGAACTTCCAAACCAAGATCGGGACTGGTATGGGAGAACAGATGCTCAGTCGAGAGTATTATTATCTGGGAACACAGCTACCCATTGATCGGTTCCTCACGTTCTATTACGGCCATCCAGGTTTCCATATTAACAATATCCTTGTCATTTATTCCATCAAGATTTTCATGGTCACGCGTAAGCCGCTTACATCTTCCGTTTCATTTTGTTTCTTTAACTTACCCGCATATAGTCATGTATCTTGGAACTCTCAACAAGCAGCTTTTGATTTGCAAGGTTGACTCTCAAGGAAACGTTCTGGGTGGTCAACCCGGGTGTTATAACCTCATTCCGGTGTTTGACTGGATCCGTCGCTGTGTTATCTCCATTTTCTTGGTTTTCTTCATCGCCTTCTTGCCGTTGTTTTTGCAAGGTACATCAATTGACACTTCTATGTAATCGACACTGACTTTCTTTGCAGAACTGGTCGAGAGGGGCACTGGCAAAGCTCTGCTTCGGCTGGGGAAACATTTCCTTTCTCTTTCCCCCATCTTCGAAGTATTTTCCACGCAGATTTACTGCCAGTCTATCCTCAGTAATCTGACTTTCGGAGGCGCCCGATATATTGCCACGGGTCGAGGCTTCGCTACCAGCCGAATCAACTTCAGCATCTTGTACTCACGTTTCGCTGGGCCCAGTATCTATATGGGTATGCGAAATCTATTGCTGCTGTTGTACGCTACCATGGCTATCTGGATCCCACACTTGATCTACTTCTGGGCGTCGGTGTTGTCCCTTTGCATCGCTCCATTCCTCTTCAACCCGCATCAGTTCTCGTTCGCCGATTTCATTATCGATTATCGGGAATTCCTGCGATGGATGTCTCGGGGTAATTCTCGTACAAAAACCAGCAGCTGGTATGGGTACTGCAGGTTGTCACGTACAATGATCACCGGCTACAAGAAGAAAAAGCTCGGACATCCATCTGATAAGCTCGCTGGTGATGTGCCTCGTGCTGGATGGAGGACCGTTATTTTCTCTGAAATCATATGGCCCATATGCACGGCGATCCTATTCGTAAATGCGTATATGTTTGTCAAATCATTCCCAGATGCAGATGGCAACCAGAACCCGAGCCCGCTAATCAGGATGTGCCTTATTGCAGTCGGTCCCGTCGTCTGGAATGCCGCCGTGCTTCTCATATTGTTCTTCATTTCACTCTTTTTGGGACCCATGATGGAATCTTGGGCTAAGTTTGGTTCGGTAATGGCTGCGTTGGCACATGGATCTGCTCTCTTCGGTATCATCGCGTTCTTTGAGTTCTTTGTAAGTCTTACTTTGCAATTTCCGGGAGTAAATTTCTCATCAGAATTGGTAGTGGTTCTTGGAACTTTGGGACGCATCTCATGCTGTTTTGGGTATCTTGTCAATCGTTGCCGTCCAAAGGGCAATCCAAAGAATCCTCATCGCCGTCTTTTTGACCAGGGAGTTCAAGCACGATGAGACCAATAGGGCATGGTGGACTGGCAAATGGTATGGAAGAGGTCTTGGAACATCAGCAATGTCACAACCTGCTCGAGAGTTCATTGTCAAGATTGTCGAGATGTCCTTGTGGAGCTCGGATTTCTTGCTTGCTCACATCTTGATGATAATTCTGACGCCTCCACTTCTCATTCCGTTCGTTAACCAGCTACACTCTACGATGTTGTGTACGTGATGTGTTCGGTTGCTATGAACCGTTTTCTAACCTTTCCCCCTAGTCTGGTTGCGTCCTTCGAAACAAATACGAGCGCCACTGTTCTCGACAAAACAGAAGAGACAACGAAGATGGATTGTACGTCCACCCATGTACTCTCGCTTAGTTTATAACTGAGGTCTGTGCATCCAGGTCATCAAGTACACCTTGCTCTATGTTATCGTGATTAGCTTTTTGATAGCTTTGATCGTTTTGCGTATGTCTTTTTTTTTATCGTGTTGGATTTTTATTGACTGGTTACAAATAGCCGCTATCTTCCGCGATTCCATTACGTTTGACTGCAGCATCTGCAAGAGTATTTAACGATCTAACACCATTTCAACTGACACTGGCTTGGCTGATGCTTAGTGTATATAACCACTCCGTATCGCAATCTTTCTTTACATTGTACATTGTCATGTTAGTAGCATGACCATAATTTTTGGACGGAACTACCAATGTTTTTGGTAAATACAAACTTATCCTTTGCATAGATGCATACGCCTGCCCTGAGGTAATCATCTTGGTGATTCCACTCGCGAGGTCAACTTACTAGAACTGCGGCAGTCCATCCTAATGCAACAGTAGTAATAGCGGCGCCGGGGTAGCGTTCGAGGGTGGTCTATCTGACCCACCGAGATGATGAAGTCGTGTCTTGACATTGGTGCTAGGTGTGACTCACTTGCATTGAACGATGAACTTGAAATATGATGATGTTCCTGTCTGCAGTCCCAAAATAGACTTCGTTTCTTCCTACGACTGAACCTTTGGTCCTCTTCCCTTTCGTTTGATTGCTAGCAGCTCGATTCCAAGTCAACGTTCAGCCCGCCTTGTTCAAGGGTGTAACGATACCTCCCGATTTTTCGTTCTTTCAACCAGAAAGTCTTATCTTCAGGTATAATGGACATCTCGTCAAGGAGGCATCGCTGCGTATTCACGGCGGATATGGCATCCTCTGCAACACCTGTCTCAAGGAAAATGATTTGACATATCGTATCACAATCATGATCTAAATAATCTGCTTAGCTTCTGTCAACACATTAGATGTATCAGGCCAGTAAATCACTGTAAGTTGCTGCGGGCCTAGAAATAGCCGCTAACCTATTCAAAAAGCCTGACGTCTATCCAAGAACACTGTGATTCTCTCAGTCTTTGGTTTACTCTTCGGATAGATACCGTATGCGATGTCTTCTACCGTCCACTTTTCTCCAGTGCCAGACTTCTTCGTGTTTTCCGGCGTCGAAGTTTTAGCCATGTTCCTCGCTATAGGTGAGTCGGACGTGTCGACTGTAATTCGTCGTGGCTTGATACCAAGATAGGAATCTCTTGCATGCAAGTGTCAGTGTTCTTGTTCACATAAGTCACAATTGATTGATAGAGATCGCTTGCTCAGTTTCTTGTACTTCTTCAAGTACGTTTTCACACATAACCAACGAGCTCCGACGTTAACTATTGCTTTCTTCATAACAATGCAGAAGGAAATGGCTTGAGCAAAGTTTGACAAAGACCATATTTCTTGGCCAAGAACCAAGGGATGAACTAACTGATGACCATTATGTATTGCGTGTCCTCTAATAACGTTCCTATCCTGATATTTTGAGCAAGATATTAGCCTAATACTGTTAGAACTACAAAAAAAGGTCAAGGAGATGACAAGCGTACTTAGAAGAATCACTTGTGGCTGTAATTGTGGCTTGACACGGTATGAGCTGGAGTTATGATGGACACTTTCGCGGAGCGTTTAGTGTTTTCTGAAGAGTTATTGACTTTGGTGGCTGAGAATATAATACGGATTGTCATGTATTTCTACTACAATCAAGGCGACGGCAAAATCTAACTATCGCACAGTGAATTCGGCGTAATATTAGTCGTCGCGCGGGGACCAGTATTTAGGAGGTGGATCATTGTCAACCTCTGGTTCGAGCCGTTGCAATATGTGCTTTTCTGGTTTGACTGAATCGTGCAGTCTACGAGATGGAACTGTCCGGTAGAGTCATTCCCGAATATAACTCATCACGTTACAGCAGATATGTTGTTAGCGGAGGAAATTTCATCTCCTTGCAAGTTGCCAAGCCTGCGTTTATTGCTCTGTTTGGCCAGGGCCAAGAGTAGGAGTGACAAATGGCTTTATCATGTAATTTGTGTTCGAATGACATCAACAAGGCATCAGGTTAGGTAATCGGCAACAGAAGAGGTTAGATATTCAGACGGTTCGCACACAAGTAAACAACGGATATCCTACCCTTCTCTATCTATCTATCCAGTTACTAGTACTTACTTGCGTATCTGTCCCTGTAAGGGGATGACGCCGTGCCGTTAGCTCATCGACATTGACGGTACCGGAATTTGGAAACGCCGAATTCCGGTATGTCATCCAAAGGCCTGGATGGCCGGATCGTCACCAACCAGTCTACGACGGCCAAATTTTCCGTCCCCGAGCGGCCGGCTACTCAGCTTGACTTTGATAACCGACAGCTCCTGGTCTACGCTGACTGCAGTCCTAGCCTGGTCAAGGTTTGAGGCATAATTAGTTCTGCAATTGGAGTGCGACTTTATGATTTTGATTTTATTCAAGTCGAGGTGGGTAAGCGTCAAGCATAATACAGCGTGCGATACCTGACTGATCTTTGTAAAGCCACAGCAAAATTACAGTCATTGATGTGCTCAGAAGCTGATTCATTTTTGTAAATTTCTGTCTTCCCGTCGACAGAAAGATCTCTGTCTGCAGGTAGTGACGGTTTGTGCTATGCCCACAAAATACTACTTCACTTTTGCTTGCGACGGGGAAGTGCAAATCAAACGACATCGTCTAGTAACAGAGCAGCTCTTAGTCAGATACATCTGGCCTTCGTTTTCTATCCTCCTCCGGATGATAGTATCCCGTATTCGGTTCGGGAATGTACACAGCCACAGGGGAATTGACTCTGACGTGAAACTCCTTGACACAATTTGCTTTCATCGCTAATACTCCGTACTCACATATTATGGTTTGTGTCCTGAGTACATGTCGGATTACATCCTTTTACAAGGCTATAAATTGGGAGGCACTCCGGGTGTACAACACTGTCTACCATCTGATCTTGGTTCACCAACGCTGCTATGTCTTCTCCTTCCTCCATCCATAGCTTCGCTCTCCACTAGGGTCAAGCCTGCATTCATTGCCGCAGGCGAAAAATGGTGGGTCCTCTTATCATTCGCCAGAATCGTCCTTGACGTCAAGTAACATCTTGGCAGTGATGCGACGGTGCTCGTCCCATTTGTGGACAGTGCAGTCGAGGAAACCGATCCAAAGATTGCCAGTATAAGGACAGCCCGGAAGATGGAGGTCCTCGAGGAAAATATAAGTCGAGTTGAGACTCGAATTCGCGAGCCTGAAAACCCACAGGAACGAGGCCCGTCCGTCGTTCTGAGTGACCCCTTACTCGATTGATTGGTTCCTCCTCTGATTCCAGTATGTTTATTCATTCATTTATCCCGGACTACTATATATTTGTATCTGTAGTTTCCCCGTTAGATTATGGTTGGTGGACATTGCCAGACCCCCCTCTCGAAGTCAGAACCGTCTTGTTTGTTCTTTACCTTCCTTAATCTTATAACATATCTGAATCCAACATTCCCAATTCACAGGATCGACAAATTTCTCCATTGCG
>NW_026848578.1:0-36516 GCF_030435595.1 Desarmillaria tabescens | reverse complement strand
GCACCTATTCCTGCAAAGGGCTGTCAGCCCTTCTCAAAAAAGCAATCATCGGTTGACTTGAGAGGATAGCAGCAGAGCTTGTCGATTTAGTCTTCGTGGTGATGATCACTTTCTCTGAAGCCTTTGTTCTAGTTCTTCTTTGGCTTTGGCGTTTTCAATTCAGGTTTCAGGGTGGTGTCTTTCTCTTTGAAACAGAGGATGAGGAACCTGACACCAGCACATGGATTATAAATTTAGACTAGAAAAAAAAATAAAACCCACAGGAAAATAAAACGTCCACTTTATTATCTTGTTTGGTGGCAATTTTCTTCTCCTAGGTGTCGCCTTTGTTTCCTTTTGTTGCCTGGCCTTTGTTTCTGCCTTCTTTGTCGTCTTCTTCTTTGATGATATACAGGGTTTTGATTTTTTAGACTCTTGTTTCGCAGATGTCTTCTTGGCAGGTATCGAGTTATTTGCATCCTCCACTGCCTTTAAAGCTTATATCCAAGTAAATAGACTGTCGAATAGATATAACAAAGGTACTCACCTTTCTCTCGCTTTTCCTGCATTTCAGCAAGAATCT
Source organism: Desarmillaria tabescens (assembly GCF_030435595.1). Classification (NCBI taxonomy): domain Eukaryota; kingdom Fungi; phylum Basidiomycota; class Agaricomycetes; order Agaricales; family Physalacriaceae; genus Desarmillaria; species Desarmillaria tabescens. Next base: position 35,954 of record NW_026848578.1, on the reverse strand, counting down.
CCATTTCCTTGTCATTCTTTGTCCTGGCCTTTGGTTTGCTACCTGACCCGTGGAGCTTCAAGTTGAGCATTTCCTGCTGCCTCCACCTACTTTCAGCTAATTTCCAAAGTCACCTTGTCTCCAATGCTGTTACAAGTTTTTCCAACCAACCATGGAAATTCACCAAGGGATCTGTAAACTCGAAAAAATCACCATTGAAAAGTAGTTAATCATCCAGGTCTCCACCATGGTCACAGATTTCATCTTCAGCTGATTGTCTTGAAGCCTGGATAGTCAAGTCTAAGGATTCACTATAACTCCCAGATGAAGGAACCAGTAAAACTAAATAGGATTAGAATTTGAACTGCCAACTGAACATAGGAAATACTCACTCTAACATTATTATCATATGAGCAAAATGCAAGCACATGACTTTCAAACTGGAAAGCAAGTACGATCTTGAATTTACGAGTCTATCACAAATTGAGTATATCAGGATGCATATAACGAGATAGAAATTAGACCTTTTTATCAACTTTACATATAGTTTCGAACCAGTCATTGATAGTGTAGATGTTGGGAGAGCAATGCGCTAGGACTTGAATCGATATATGTCAGCTTTGAGAGATGTAAAAACAGGATGATACGTGCATGAAGAATGACTTCCTTCAAGTCTAAGCAGACAAGCCTGGGATGCTTAAAAACATTCTGAAGAACTAGACCAGCAGTTTGACAAATATCCATCTCCTTCTCAGTCCCTTCCAAAGTTTGGTGTAGTGTAGGTACAGCATAGCTTGATGGAAAGATTGTAGTGACATTTTATCTCCTCGGGTAAGATGAGCCATAGACTTGGTCAGAGGAAAGACCATTCCTTGCTTAGTGACTTCTACCACATGTTCTGGCAGAGCAATTGTACCATTCTCCTCCTCCTCTTTAGCATCAACCCATAGCTGAAGTATATCCAAAGAGAAAGATTTTCTATGACTGTACTCAATAAAATCTTTAATGACCCAGTAGAAGAAGAACAGTTCCCGAACTTCAGGCATTTCAAAGGAGATCAGTGGGTGATTGTAGTGGACAAAGTTGAACTTGCCAAATTTAGAACACTAGATCAACCCAGATACCAAGTCTGATCATCTTTAGAATTTAATTCAGAGGTGCAGTTTACTCAGAAGGAGGGTTTAAGATCATAAATAACTAAAATATATCTTTGGAGGTACATGCAAATTATCCAATGTTAGCTATGTGGCCCCCCAGTGCACTGAAATTCAAATGAAAAACTGTTGGAAGACTTAAGCCTTGTGATGATGCTCAAGACACTTGATAAAGACACTAGCAGCGGCAGCTTCTGTTGGGGCACTAATGTTAAGAACAATAGCATCGCTTGTACTTTCTCCTAATCATAGACTGAGGTGAGCCACTTTTGCACGTCCACGATATTCGAAGGGTCTTCATGGTTTGAAATATGACTAGAATTATGGTTTCGTGTTGAACAGTGGAGATGGCTGCTGGGTGAGGGTGGAGGCAAGGGAAAAGGTTGAGGCAGTCTCCTTATTGTGCTAGGAAGTGATTTGGAAACTGCTGCTGATGGCATTGATAAAGAAAATGGAAGACCAGAAAAAGTAGTAGTCAGAGATGGAGTTATAGGTACTGATTCAAGCAATGGTGATGGGGAAGAGGATGGAGCAAAGAAAGCTGCTGTCAGTACTGATGGGGCCTGTGCTTCTTCTTCCAGTAGAGTCGGTGTTACAGTAAGAGGTGACACTGAGGGTGAAGAGTGAGCAAATAAAGCGGTAGAGGCTGAGGCCTGCGCAACAACAGGTGAAGAGGTACTACAAGTTCAAGACCCATTGAAGTAAGTAACTGTGTGCTATAACTGCAGCATACTCTGCTCCCAAGATAACGTGTGATTATCAGTAGCAGTGGTGGTTCCTACTATGTTGGTTTCATTAGAGAGTTCATTGGATGACGTAGTAGCAGCAGTAGTGGTTACTACTGAGTTGGTTTCGTTGGAGAGTTCATTGGATGATGTCATGATATCATTAGTGGATGTCGAGGTGTTATTAGTTATATCATCAGCGGAATCATCATTATCGCTGGTCAATGCAGCAGGAGGATGAGGACAGTCTAAATGGCATTCTGGACATGGCCTATCATCATTACTATGTTGACCAAACAGTGTCTGGAGAGGTGTTTGGAGATCGTAAAGGACGTGGTATGTGAAGCAGGAATGCACTTGGCCATCCCCAAGTAATCCATTGAGGCGATATTTTGTGCCTGTTAATAAAATGAGTGAGTTTATATTCTTAGAAGAGTAAAGAGAGTAACAATGCTCACGTACCAATAAGGATTATTGGTGTCCTGTCTTCAGAATTAGCGAGAGCAGGTAAGCATGCGAGTTTATTCAGCGTTTCAAGAGTAATGTCGTATTGCTGGATTTGAGCATCTTTGATAACAGCACCTAAGCTTGGATTTGACTTTTCAGGATGAAGAACCGTGAATGGCATTAATGTGAGAGCAGGAAGCTGAGCAGGAAGTGGAGAAAGGCACCAAGGCTGCATTTGCATATTATTCGCATTGATGTGGGCTGCGAGATGGCTGTACAGTTGATCCACAACTGGGCGATTAAGTTCAGCAATAGAAAAAGTAATATCAAATGTGAGATTATATTCCTGGAGAGTGGTGATATTTTCCGCAAAGATGTTTGATGATAATCGTAAGTGGTTGCGGGTTCTGGGAACATAAGGATCATTCACGTCGGTAATAGTGCCATCCTGTATTGAAAATTGCTTAGCTTGAATAAATGAGTATGTTTGTTTAGTTACTCACATATATTGGAATCAAAAGTACAAGAAATTTCTGTGCATAGAGCCCAGAGACTGAATCTTGAATAGGACCATTAATACGATTGGTTTTTCCTGATTTCGCAGGTCGACCACCATTTGCTAAATGGCAAGAACTCATGTTCTGCAATGCTGCAAAGGCAGTAACATTTGTTCGTCTATGTCCATTGACTCCAGAGCTGCTTGCTGAGCAGTGACAGATCCATCTCTGGGAACATTGATTCATGTGGTCATGACAGAATTTGCAGAAGCAGGCATTGGTGCATGTCGCTGTGCTGCTTCGATGCATCTGGAATTCGTAGTTCCTGATGGATTGGGAATATGGCTAGGTGACTGCCACGGTGGATTGGTGGATGAAGACATTACCGAAGATTGTGAAAGTGAAGGAGGCCGGTGATGAGCCTAAACTTCCATGGCAACGGCAAAAACCAAAACTCTAGAGGAGTTCACGGCAAATGGCGCGTGGCGGCAATAAAGGCTTTGTTGTTGTGCGAGTGTTTCGGTGCACCTCTGTGCGATGAATTCCTCAAGAACGCAAGTATACACTGTGACTTTTCAGTCAGTGAAGTAGTACCCTTAACGATCGAGTACTAGAAAACGTTGGCTGTAAGCCGGGAAGGGTCTCGATAGACGAGAAGGAACGGAATTGGTATAACTGGGAATACCGGCAAACCGTGAACGAAGTGATGGCAATTTAACTAGTAAAAGCCGTGGGCGATGTTGACGGAATTAGAGAAAATGCCGTCAAAGAGAAATACCGTTGGCAAGATAACAAATACCGTGACGGCAAGAGACGAAGACTGTAGTCGAGAAACGAGAAACTGGCGGTAAAACAAAGATAAGACGAACTGGCGATGATATGAGGGGAACTAGTGACGGTAAAACGATGGCTGGGACTGGGCTGGACTAAAACTAAACTATACTGAGGTTAACGACGGCAAAATGAAACTGATACTAATCCTGAGTCTACACGGAGACTATCCTATACTGAAACTGACGGCAAGATACCAAATACCATGACTGACGATCCTATACTGAAGCTGTTGACCGAAATTCTGTGACAGATGCTGCTGGCGGCAATTACGATCCTAATCTGAGTCCGCACGGGGACGTAACGATCCTGAACTGAACTGGGTAAAATGATGGCAACGTAGAAGGTGAAAACTGATGAAAACGATCCTGGCTGGTGAAAGTGAAACGATGCTGGCGGATTAAAAGATAAAAGTGAGTTGTGGACACCAAATTCCATGTATTGGCGCAATATGAGCGTACACCAATACCGTTAGAAGAAAAGCCATGACAGAGAGTATAACTTGGAGTGACTATGTTGTTATTGTCTCTCCTAGCGAGTACAAGCGATAACGGTGGTCGATAACGTGGATTATGGCTAGTGTCCAGTAACTTCTTTCTAGCAACTCCTACTATACTAGCTTTTATACTACAAGTCCAGAATAAAATTAGAATACTTGAAACGAGTCCTTAGTAAGTCCTTAGTACATCGATTGGTAAGAAATGATACAAAACACGTGCTCCCAGAGTTCTAAAGTAACAGCACCCACACGGTTTTACCGCGTATAGACTTAGTGATCAGAAAGAATTCCCCCGACATATGGACTCTTGGGCTGCTGTGTTGCTGTGGCAAAGTACACTGAAGGTAGTACACTGAAGTAGATGCGTGCGGCATTATCTTGGCGTTGTAACAGCCTTAGAAGTGAGTGGAAAGGTCACGGTATTAGGTCTTTTGCCGTGGAGTTGGTACTTTGACTGCGGCTTTCTAAATGACGCTTGATGCTGAGGTCATCGATGGCTGTGCTGGGCAATCAATGATGGTCCTAAATCCATGAGATCTGCAATCAGGTGCCTGGTGGCATTAATGAAGTGGCGCATATTGATACGGAATACGAGCTGGGAAGGATAGTTGGCGGTAAGAGTGGGTATTGCCATGATTGCAATCGTTGACTTTAGTGAAAGTCCGCTAAGTGGACAAGGCATTTATTATAATGCTAAAATCCGTGAATTCTGAGCATACAGAGCCTTGAGGCTCATCACCGGATAACAGGAGTAGGAGCAGTAGAAGTGGAAGCAGAGGGTGCAGCGAAAGTGGAAGCAGAGGTTGTGACTGGAGTGACTGGATGTTGTTGTGGTGGCAGTGATTCGTGGGCAAGCCAAGATTGGCCACATCCAGCTCTTGAACACAGTGTAGTTGGGGTATAATCTGCTGGCTGGAGAGAAATTTTATATGCATTTTATTGCACAATAGGTCGAATTACTAACTGCAAAAACCCGGAACACCGTCCTGTGATACCACCCTTGGCTGGAGGATCAACATGGCATGGTGTTGTTTCATATGCGATGATGAGCCTCAAGGCTCTGTATGCTCAGAATTCCGGATTTTAGCATTATAATAAATGCCTTGTCCACTTAGCGGACTTTCACTAAGTCAACGATTGCAATCACGGCAATACCCACTCTTACCGCCAACTATCCTTCCCAGCTCGTATTCCGTATCAATATGCGCCACTTCATTAATGCCGCCAGGCACCTGATTGCAGATCTCACGGATTTAGGACCATCATTGATCGCCCAGCACAGCCATCGATGACCTCAGCATCAAGCGTCATTTAGAAGAATGCCGCAGTCAAAGTACCAACTCCACGGCAAAAGACCTAATACCGTGACCTTTCCACTCACTTTACTAAGGCTGTTACAACGCCAAGATAATGCCGCACGCATCTACTTCAGTGTACTACCTTCAGTGTACTTTGCCGCAGCAACACAGCAGCCCAAGAGTCCATATGTCGGGGGAATTCTTTCTGATCACTAAGTCTATACGCGGTAAAACCGTGTGGGTGCTGTTACTTTAGAACTCTGGGAGCACGCGTTTTGTATCATTTCTTACCAATCGATGTACTAAGGACTTACTAAGGACTCGTTTCAAGTATTCTAATTTTATTCCGGACTTGTAGTATAAAAGCTAGTGTAGTAGTAGTTGCTAGACACAAGTTCTGGACACTAGCCATCATCCACGTATCGACCACCGTTATCGCTTGTACTCGCTAGGAGATAGACAATAACAACATAGTCACTCCAAGTTATACTCTCTGTCAAGGCTTTTTCTTCTAACGTATTGTGTACGCTCATATTGCGCCAATACACGGAATTTGGTGTCCACAACTCTGCTTTTATCTTTTAATCCTGCCAGCATCGCTTTCACTTTCACCAGCAGGATCGTTTTCATCAGTTTTCACCTTCTACGTCGCCATCGTTTTACCCAGTTCAGTTCAGGATCGTTACGTCCCAGTGTGGACTCAGATTAGGATCGTTATTGCCGCCAGCAGCATCTGTCACGGAATTTCGGTCGAACAGCTTCAGTATAGGATCATCAGGTCACTGGTATTTGGTATCTTGCCGTCAGTTTCAGTATAGGATAGTCTCCTGTGTAGACTCAGGATTAGTATCAGTTTCGTTTTGCCGTCGTTAACCTCAGTATAGTTTCAGTTTCAGTCCAGCCCAGTCCCAGCCGTCGTTTTGCCGTCACTAGTTCCCCCTCATATCATCGCCAGCCAGTCTTATCTTCGTTTTACCTGCCAGTTTCTCGTTTCTCGACTACAGTCTTCGTCTCTTGCCGTCACGGTATTTGTTATCTTGCCAACGGTATTTCTCTTTGACGGCATTTTCTCTAATTCCGTCAACATCGCCCACGGCTTTTACTACTTAAATTGCCGTCACTTCGTTCACGGTTTGCCGGTATTCCCAGTTATACCGGATTCCGTTCCTTCTCGTCTATCGAGACCCTTCCCGGCTTACAGCCAACGTTTTCTAGTACTCGATCGTTAAGGGTACTACTTCGCTGACTGAAAAGTCGCAGTGTATACTTGCGTTCTTGAGGAATTCATCGCACGGAGGTGCACCGAAACACTCGCACAACAACAAAGCCTTTATTGCCGCTACACGCCATTTGCGTGAACTCCTGTAGAGTTTTGGTTTTTGCCGTTGCCACGGAAGTTTAGGCTCATCATTTCTGGAGCCCACCGCGAGGGTTTCGTTTCCACTGGAATTCTTCATCGTCGTATACCGAACCTATCCACTTTCAATTCGCCCTTTGTAGCGGTCTTACGGTTGCTACAAACCCGAATCTTTCACCATTCCATCTAAATTCGAACGCACTACCCCATACGTCCCAGTTCAAGGCAGAGGCCTTAGAGATACCACCGCTCATCGACAGTTACAAGAATCTACCGCGCATTTAGCTCAGACACAAGAACCAGAGGCATCTTCCTCTCACCGTACCTTCAGAAACCGCAGAACCCGATTCTCCTGAATCCCAGTCATTCCAGGAGGATTACCGCATTCACCACTTTCCCCTTACCCCGAAGAACTCGATATCTCTACTGGAAATCCGCTACGGTTTTCAGATACCAGTGACGAAGAAGAAGTCACAGGAGACCTTTTAGGATCAGATTACGGGACCGCACCCGTATCCCCAGCTCGTTCCGCAGAAGATTTCTTCCAAGGATATTCCTTTGGAGCAGCATCTTTTACCGCGTACCGCGACAACGACTCGTCAGAATCTAGTGACGAACTAGAATTACCACCAGCTCCATCTTCTACTCCCGAACCTTCGGTAAAAGAAGAACCCATCGAACCCAATCTTAATATCGCAAACCCAACTGTACCACCTGTAATTCCGGTCGTACCGCCACCTTCCTTACCACCACCAGTAATACCACCAGTCATCATGGCAGCACAAATGCCCTATCGCAAGAGAAAGAGCGCGCCCGTCATTATCGACGAGACTAGCCCAGGACGCGAGCTTCCTCGCTATATCGTTGATATCGAGCAGCTGTTCTCACGTGCTCAGATAACCGATAATACCGAGAGAAAGAAATGGTTTATATTCTATCCCGGTTTAATGGTCTCGGAATTTTGGGAATCCCTTCCTGAATATTCTGACGCTAATAGCACCTACGACCAATTTAAAGCCGCCGTGTTAAAGCAGTACCCAGATGCTAATACCGAGCGCAAATACGAGCGTCATGATCTCGATCGAGTCATTGGCAAATACGCCAGAGAGGTCGACACGCTTGCGGAATTGGGAGCTTTCTACAGGGAGTTCTACCCTAAAGCCAAGCACCTTATCGAGAAGAAACGTTTGTCAGAACACGAGATTGGCAATATGTTTAGCAAGGGCTTCGCTACCCATACCTGGGATGCTATCGCACGTCGTCTTCAGATCAAGTTACCCGATCACCACCCAGCAGACCCTTATCCTCTCTCAGATATTTATGCCGCCGCGCAGTTCGTTCTACAAGGCACGGATAAAGGCGAGAGCAGCATCAGCGGAATGTCTCACCACGGATATTATGGTGGAAGAGACGCTGGACCTGCTAGGCCAGAACCTATGGCAATGCCGAGTTCGACGCCAATGCCGTCCGTTCATGTCAAACCCGAGCCAGAGGAGCCTACGGTTAAATTCGAGCATATCAATCAGCTTATCAAACTCAGCGAACGCTCTTACAGTTACAGACTCAGGACCGTTTCCAACGCGCTCAGCAGAGATCGTACCCCTCAGCCCCTCAGAATAGCTTTGTCAACGCGCAGACTAGCTCAGGACAAAACTGCGGATTTTGTGGTAATCTCGGCCACTTCATTCGAGACTGCCCTGAAGTCGAGGAGATGACGAAAGCAGGGAAATGCAGGCGCAACGTGGATGGCAAAGTCGTCTTGTCCACAGGTGCTTGGGTCCCTAGAGGAACTCCGGGAGCCTACCTCAAAGATCGTATTGAGGAATGGCATCGTTTGAATCCAGGACAGACCGGAATTTCCACGTTGATGAACTCTATCGTCGAACCCGTTCCCTACCTTAGCAAGCAGCGCTCGTCACCCGTAATTCCGGATGCGCAGTCTCAATTGCTTAATGCACCAGTCTCAGGTGTTGATGCAAGGAAGCGTCTGGAAGCACTCATTGCTAGATCAGAGGCTATAGGAAAGGAAATCCAAGGCATTAAACAGTTCATGCACATTGCCGAGGAAGACACTAGTCCGAATACCGCAGCCAACCAGGATAACGCTGATACCCTCTTACGCCAAGTAGTCGTTGAGGTACCACGGCTTAAGCGTGGACCACCCAAGAATGCAGTACCCGCAGTCAAAGCCACCCCACCTGAACCATCTAAAACCGTGGGAAGGCAGACTCGTACCAGTCGGAAAGCCGCTGAAGAAGCTGTGCTTGAACACGGGGAGCCTGCGCCTCAGATCCAAGATCCGTTCGATCAAGATCTTACCCCGGATTATGACGACATGCCGGCATTAGCGAGTGGATCAGATTCTGAGTCGGAGGAGGATAATTCCGTTGCCCCTCAGACGAAGGAAGATGACCAAAATGCCGCAGCAATTATTGAATCGTACGCTCCGCAGAAAGTCAAGGAGAATACCGTCGTTCACGATAATACCGTCGACCCCCACGCGAATATTCCAATGTATAAAGCCCCCGTAATTCCGTCAGATCAGACCAAAATAGCCAAGACAGTACCCGACGCTAGTTCCGCTACAGAACGTGTTGAACAGCTAATACCGGAGGACATACACCCTTTCGCAGCAGCTAGGCCTGCAAATTATGCACCGCCTGCTATTCGAAATGCCGGAGCTAAACCGGATGTTCGCAAACGTCTGAAGGATAGCGAGCCAGCTTATAGGACAAAAGCACCTATAGAAGGAGCTAATGTTGCCCGAGAAGTCTATGAGCGCGCGCTCGACTCCACTATCACTTTGTCGCATCAGGAATTATACTCCTTATCGCCGGCAATCAGAGATATGATTAAGGAAGGATAATACCAAGCGCAAGGTTCCTAATGTCGTAGAGCAATTCAGAAGGAAGTAGCTTTGCCGTTCACCGGACCCGAGACTATAGAGATCACTGTAAAGCCGGAAGGCAGCAGTAAGGCCGATAAAACTGCCACTCTGTTATACAGTATGCCGTCCGGATTTGTTCAGACCTTTGAACAGACTGGTACGCCTCGAGTCAGGCCAGCACCTCCAGATGGATCTCTTATTGTTCCAGACCCGTTTGAGGCACGGATTAAGAAAGGAGAAAAGATTGGTCCTTTGAAAAGCGCAGAGACCTCTATCTCACTCCGTTCCGTTGTTCCCGTCGTCGACCATCAGCTCAAAGTCGAGTGCATCATTGATCCCGGATCTCAGGTTATTTCCATGTCAGAAGCCGTTTGTCTACGCTTGGGATTAATTTATGATCCTACCGTGGTCTTGGAAATGCAGTCAGCAAACGGATCTGTCAATCGTTCCTTGGGTTTAGCGCGGAATGTCCCATTCCTCTTTGGCGATATTACTTTGTATCTCCAAGTACACGTTATTCGGCAATCAGCATACGATATTTTATTGGGCAGACCATTCGACACCTTAACCGAGAGTATCGTCAGGAATTATGCCGACGAGAATCAGACTATTACCATTCATGACCCTAATACCGGCAAAACCGCCACCATCCCGACTATTCCACGTGGGAGACCTCGAATCCTTAACCACGTCCCATATTCTTGGGAAAATTGACTAGAAGAACCCGCAGAAGACATAGAGGAGATCGCCCTCGTCATCGAATTAGACGCGAATCAAGAACCAAAGATTATTGCCTACGCGGCATTAAATTCAGAATCAACATGCAGAACAGGTTTCCGCGCAATATTTATCCGCTTGCGACCCTAATAAATTCCCTATCCCCGCTACTACGTTTACTCAATCACTATGGTCGTCTTCAGAATCAGAATCTACCTATATTCCGTCCCCCAGTCCAGAATTTTCACTTCCCAAAGATCGAGATCAGCTTATGCCGCTATACTCGAATTCCCCTAGAAATTCCGAATCTTGTTACGTTTCCCAGCCTCGAGACTACATGTATAAACTTTACGGATCTAATATTATTGGAGATCAATCGTATGAGCCCTGGTTCCCTGAGAAAGTCTCAGTATTTGCAGGAAAGAAGTATAAGCCCGTCGCGTTGAAAACAAAACCGGTGCTTGCTACACTACCTGATAAATTCCGTATCATTCGCCGTATTTATGGGGATCCTTGGTTAATATTCCGACTCTATCACCTACCCCACCACCTTATACTCCTACCGAACGTTATACCCCAGAAAGAAAAGAATATATCGACTCTATCCATAACGACGGATTTCTTTGGCCAGAAGAGATGAAGTTATTACATCACTTCATGTCAATACAGGATAAAGCCTTTGCTTGGGAAGACTCAGAACGAGGAAGTTTTAGACAAGATTTCTTCCCTCCAGTTGATATTCCCGTCATAGAACATACCCCTTGGGTACTACGGAATATTCCAATACCACCAGGAATCTATGCCGAAGTCTGTCGTATTATCAAAACCAAGATAGACGCAGGTGTATATGAACCTTCCAATTCCTCATACCGCTCGAGATGGTTCACGGTATTAAAGAAGGACGGCAAAAGTCTTCGTATAGTTCACAGTCTAGAGCCACTTAACGAAGTCACCATTGCTCATTCCGGATTACCACCAGCTACAGATCCTCTCGCAGAACACTTCGCAGGACGCGCATGTGGAGCTACTCTAGATTTATTCGTTGGATATGACGAACGTCTACTAGCAGAGTCCTCTCGCGACCTTACTACTTTCCAAACTCCTTACGGCGCCTTAAGGCTTGTAACGTTACCTATGGGTTGGACTAATTCCGTGCCCATCTTCCACGATGATGTTACCTTTATTCTTCAACCAGAAATTCCGAATGTCACTATTCCATACATCGACGACGTTCCAATTCGAGGACCAGAAACTCGATACGAGATTGAAGGAGGCTATGAGACCATTCCCTTAAACAACGGCATTAGACGCTTTGTTTGGGAGCATTTCCAGAACTTAAACCGAGTAGTCCAACGCATGAAATATTGTGGAGGAACATTCTCTGGAAAGAAAGCCTACCTTTGTTGCCCCGAAATTACAGTGCTAGGTCATAGATGCACTTATGCCGGTCGCCTACCCTTAGAAAGTATTGCCTCTACGGTATTACGTTGGGGACCGTGCATTAATCTCTCGGACGCTCGTGCTTTTATTGGTACGGTTGGCGTACTACGGATTTTCATCGAAAACTTCGCAACCCGAGCTTTACCTATTACCAAGTTATTCCGCAAGGGCGTAGAGTTCAAGTTCGAGGAAGAAGAAATTGCCGCCCAAGAAAATCTTAAAATTGCCGTGAAGGATAGCCCAGCGTTAAGGCCCCTTAATTATAAATCGACCGGAGCTGTCATACTTGCCGTGGATACAGGGCCTGCCGCTGTCGGCTATTATCTTGCTCAATGCGACCCTGTCGATCCGTCGATCCGGTATTTTGCCAGATTTGGATCAATCACGCTCAATGAACGCGAGTGCGGATATTCTCAAGCAAAGAAAGAGATATTTGGCCTCTATAGAGCGTTAGGAGATTGCAAAATCTATTTAATCGGTCTTCCTACCTTTGTTGTAGAAGTTGACGCCAGTGCCATCAAGGGTATGCTCAAAAACCCTGATATTGCGCCCTCAGCTGCAGTAAACCGTTGGATTATCGGGATCCTCTCATTTCACTTCGTCCTAGTCCACGTACCTGGTACCAAGCATGGTCCAGATGGATTATCCCGACGCCCACCCCAACTAGGAGATCCTCCACCGCCCGAAGATGGGATGGAAGACTTCTTACACACTCATTATGGGCTGATGCATTTCATAAATTCGACTTCCCCTACCATTAATCCGCCCACGACATTAGTACAATGCCTATTACAAGATTCTGAAGTCACGGCATTAGAAGAAACTCAGACGTTACCTTATTCAGCAGTACCCCGCACGGCAAAACAAAATCGTCTAGATGAACGGCTTAATCATTTAATACCGTGGTTCATCAGTTTGAAAAGACCGCCTGGCTACGACGATATTGCCTACGAGAAATTCATGAAATATGCTGTTCAATTCTTTGAAAGAGATGGTAGACTTTGGCGTAAAAATCCGCAGGGGAAACACCAGTTCGTAGTATTCCCTCGAAGACGCATGTTTGTGATGACGTCTTGTCATGATGATGTCGCACATAAAGGATTTTATGCGACCCACGCCTTAGCCAAAGAACGCTATTGGTGGCCGGATATGAAGTATGACCTTGCAGTGGTTCGTACGGACCTGTCATCTTTGTCAAGTACGGCAAACCCGCCAAATCCTTATTCCCCCAACTGTTGCAATTCCAGCTCCGCTATTTTCAAAGATGTACATGGACACAATGATAATGCCGACCTCCGGACAGTTCAGATATATCGTCCAAGGCCGGTGTTCGCTCAGCCACTATCCCGAATTCCGCTGTCTTAGAAAGGAAACCGCTCGTACTATAGGAGAATGGATCTTTGAGGATATCTTATGCCGTTGGGGATCCCTAGTCGAGATCGTTACAGACAATGGGAAAGCCTTCGTCGCGGCATTAAACTATCTTCAAAAGAAATATCATATCAACCATATTCGCATTTCCGGATATAATTCCAGAGCCAATGGGATTGCAGAAAGGCCACACTTCGACGTCCGTCAAGGCTTATTTAAGGCCTCTGATGGGGATCAAAAGAAGTGGAGTCAAAATGCCTATTCCGTATTCTGGGCAGATCGCATCACTATCAGGAAGCGCATGGGTTGTTCTCCATATTTTGCTGCCACCGGAACGGAACCCCTTCTCCCCATGGATATTGTCGAGTCAACTTGGCTAATGCCGCCACCTGATAATATCATCAGTACCACTTCTTTAATAGCACGTCGTGCAGTCAGTCTTCAAAAGCTGTTCAAAAGATCTCGAACGTTTAAGGTCTAAAGTCTATGAGGCCAGGCGTAATGCTGCCATTAAATTCGAGAGGGATCACGAGCATACTATCCGTGATTTCAACTTCCAAAAAGGAGACTTAGTCTTGATGCGGAATACGCAAATAGAGAAAGCCTTGAATAGGAAAATGCGCGCCCGGTATTTAGGTCCTTTAGTGATCTTAGGACTGGAATAAAGGCGGTGCATACCTTCTTTGCGAATTAGACGGCTCTACCTTCGCCAGACCTGTTGCAGCATTTCGGTTAATTCCGTACTTCGCCAGACAGAAGATTGATCTTCCCGATATTGCAACTATTGTCGATATTCCACCTGCACGTATCACTGAGCTCTTCGAATCAAATGACGATGGCACCCTCGATGATCTTCCAGACCTAGAAGAGGATCACAATGAGGCGGAATTAGCTTAAGTCACTCGAAGAATTGGTGTTGAAACCAAAATATTATTTATTTGGGGCCCTTTTGGCCACCCATACACGCTCATTCTAAAATAATATACAACCGCTGGTTGAACAGCTGGTACTACGACACTCCTTCAAAAATAAAAATGCCGCGATGAAAATACGTTGAAAAGAAAAACCCGCCCGCCAAAACTAGTTAGGCCAAGAGCCACGGTTATTGGACCAACCACTGTTCTTGTTGGACCAATTACCTTTACCGTCGTTAGGCCAACTTCCTTCGTCGTTATTGTCCCAACCTTTGCCCCAATCCATCGTCGCGTTGCTTACCATGGTTACCCTTCTTCTGACCATTGCGACGCTTCCTGCGACTTTTTCCGCCAGTTGAGGAGGAAGCAACCTTAGAAGCGGTTGAAGCCTCGGCGTACTCAGCCTCGCGTTTGGCCTCGAGCTTGGCTTTGATAAGGCGGTAGTGCATCACGAGCACCTGGCGAGTTTTCAGGAGCAAGAAGAGCTCGCGGGTGTTGGTCTCGAGACGCTGGTAAAAGGCATCGGAGGTAGCCACCAAGGAAGGAATAGACTCCTCGCCGGTAAAGGCAAACTGGAGAGAAGTTAGTTACCGACATAGGCTTAGCGGAATCGACAATTTCGTCAGTGGCCTTGTCCTTGATGGGATCATGAGGGTCAACTGGAAAATCAGGGTATTAGTCAATAGAAACCCTGAAAATCGGAGATAAGACGTACCCGGACCAAAAGGATGGAGCTCGAGGAGATCATCGATAATGGACAAAGTTTGCTCGTCGTCCTGAAAATCCGGCTCGTTGAAAGGAAAGAGCAGGATTTGGCGATCGGGGATACCGCCTTGGCAGTACCGGCCCCAATTCTTAGTGCAACCTGTGCAACGCTCTCCAAGGCCAGCCCAGTAACAGGTCTCGCCAGCCTCACGGCATGGATAGCATGGGCGCACGGCCTATACGGAATATTAGTTCAGTAAATTCTGTCACGGAAATTAAGAAACATACCGTGGTAGTCCTAGCAGGGCAAGCGTGAGCCGGATGATGAGGCGTGCCAGAACAGTAGGCGCAGAAGGCCTCCCCAATCTTCATCTCGTCCTTCTTAAAGGAAGCACGGTAAATATCCGTGATCTTGTTGCCGATATCAATCGCGTCCTGAAGAGTGCCTTCGTTCTCGGCGCGAACCTCCGCGAACGAGGAAGAAGAATGAGCACTGTTCTTCGACGACTAAGATTGCCAGAATCAGTCAATCATCTGGCGATATTGATACCAAGAACATACCGATTCCAAATCCGGAGAAACAATTTCCCCAATGTTAGGAGACGCAGCAAAAGAAGCCGGAAGAGAAGCAATTGCCGTAGAAGCAGTGGTCGCGTTGGAAGACCAAGACGCAGACTCTGCAACCTCCTTGGCAGGCAGAACGGGCGAGATTGGAACAGAAGTCATATGAACGTCCTCGTCAATGAAGGAACGAGGAAGCACAGTCAAACTACCGACGGCGGATTTCTCAGGAGGAGAGTCTTTGCCGGCGACAGAAGGGACGACAATAGGAGAAGAGTCCGGCATAGTAGCAGATGACTCTGCAGCAGCGCTGGACTGACTAGTCTCAACACCAAGCATGATACTCCAGAACGGTTGGAAGTTCAAGAGCGAAATGCCGGCCTGAACAGTATCCTCGAATTCCGTATAAAAACTTTCTTTAACGAGGCGAGGATAATGAGTCAAGAGAGCAGTCTAAGAAATTATCAATATTCCGGAGGCAATATATAATGGAATTATACCCTACCCGAGTCTTTGCTGCATCGTCGAACCAGGCGACACGAACGGAGAACGGGGATTCCTTCGTCAAAGGATTTTTAACGAGCGAGTCCGCACGCTGGACGAGGGAGAGGAGAGTAGGAATTTCTTTGACAAAAGGAGCAGACATTGTTTGCGATGGAGATACTAGGACAAGACACCCACCTTTTATACGACAAAGGGAGGGAGTATCACCTCAGCACGATGATGTTACAATTCCGTCGGACTTGGAATTGAAACTTCGACGAGACACGAGTTGAAGAAAATACCGTGTGCTAGCTCAAAACTGTACTCAGCGGCATTATTTTCACATCGGCGAAGCTTGCGTACTTCGGTATAAATCTTTCAGGCTTTTGCCGTTAAAGATTTAAAAAGTCTAGGGGGGAGAGACATGGTCCCCATGTGTTCCTACGGCAAAAACATTCCTCTCATTTCAACATATTATTTTCGCGCAATCAGTAACGAATTCATGAAAGAAACGACCTCACAATTCACGAAAAACCGCACGAACTCATTATGAAAATCACTCCGGAATTATAAATATCCCACCTATTTGACTATACAACACGGGGATATCACAACTCACGGTAAAAACGCCATCCACCCACCTTACGAGTTCAAAAACCGAAGCACGAATCTTTATCTATGCGATCTACGGCGTTTACATGCCATCTCCATTCACACTCCTTTCATATTTCCATTCCACGGCATTTAGACTTGAGGATATTTTCAATCAGTCAATCAAAGCGCTTTCGAGGGCTCACACGTGACCTCCAGTCGCTGAAGAATCCCTCTAAGTTCGAAAACCGCTAAACTCAACGATAATTCACTCATTTTCACACAAATATACACAAGAAAAGACTATTTATTTTGTTTTACGTCCTTGGGACGAGTACATGCAGCTACGATATAAACATTTTGCCCTAAGGGCGCGCGATATTTAAAGTCCTTCAAAAATAATACGGAGTCAAGCTCCCAAGAAATCCCTACGCCAAAGCCACAGACTCGAAAACAGAAGAGTGGCAAGACCCTGTACTCCTACGCGCGGGCATAATCAACTTGTGATTAAACCGTAGAAGGGCCAGCCTCGTTCTCTTCAACCTCCTCGATGCCCGACGTTTCACCCCCTTCAACCCCATCCATGACCTTAGCCAGAGCTTCAACACCCCATAACGAATTGACGCAGTCCCAAAGGCCAGACACATGCTCCTGCAAATTTGAGGCCAGGAAGATGTCGCGGATAATGCGAGAGATAGCGTCCATGTGCTGATTGATGAGATTGCGAGCGGCGACAATGGCATCGTATTGAACTAGAAAGAAGGCGTTAATAATAGCAGTACCAAGAAAAGAGAACACTTACCAGGATCTGGACGATACGGGATACGAGGGCGCAGCAATTTCTTGCCGTTGAAAGTACAAAGTCCCTTGGTATAAACGCAACGCGCACAGATGCACCCCGATCGCTGCAGGGCCCGGCAATGCGTCCCAGCTTTCTTGCACTGGTCGCAAGGGTACGAATACTTCAAACAAAGAGTCAGGAGAATAGAGGAGAAAGGAAGAAAGAAAAGTACTTACCTCCTCTACAACGAAGGGAGCAATATCTGCAGCCCAAAGTCGTCCGTCAACCTCGACATACTTTGCCAAAGTCCTTGGAAAGAACGAGCACCCCCAACGCAGAACGAGGATTGGGCACTTCTTCCATACCCTCTGGAACGCGTTCGCCAAACCCTCCTCCAGAGATTCCTCTAGAAGGATGGGGAGGTTCTCCCTTGCCTCGTCCACTGGCCACGATGAGCATCTGGCATTTCTGGGACTAGACAAAGTCAGTTAGTCCTCGAAATAGCGGATACTAGGAATAAAAAGAACTCACCTTCGTCTTTCCCGTCGTTGTTCTCGTCCTCGACTACGGTAATTTTGCGCTTCTTGGAAGCGGGGACTGCGGCCTCCTTGTCCTTGCCCTTAGGAGGACCTGTCTTGGTAATTGGTTGCGGTCGAGGTTTGTTGTCCTTGCTCTTCTTGCGCCCACGAAGTACCCTTGGTGAATCAATAACGATCGTATCATCGTTATCAGGGACCGAGTCCTCGAAGACAGGATTGGGCGCCGGTTTTAAGGTCTTGACAATACGACGAGTTGGAGGAGGCGAGTCGACGTCCATAACCTCGTCTTCAGGAGGCGCCGGCGGAGTTCTGGCCTTAGGGACAGTCGTATCCTGCTCATCGTCGGTGCCAGGAAAGAATAAAGGAGTACGATCGCGTACCTCTTCAATATTCGTTGAAGGAGCTACAGGTTGAGAAGAGTCGGCGGTTGATGACCCCGAGGCCTTGATAGCGGCAAGACTCTGTTCCACAAGTAAAGACTTGGAGGGACGACGCAAAGGCGATTCCGGTGGCAGGTAAAAGTCGAACATTGAAGACGAAGAAGGCTTTGGACTACCAAAAGGAGAACTTAGTTGAGACAACGGAGGAGTCCAGGCAGAAGAACCCCACGTAAAAAGATTGGAAGTCGAAGGAGAGCCAGGACGAACGTCACCAGCAGCAGGCGGACCAGACTGGTCCACGCCTTGGCTTTCAGCTCCATGCGCAGGAAGGGGCGTCTTCTCCTTGAAGAGGTCTTGAGCAGATACCGACTGAGTATCCAACACCGGTGGTACTGGCGAAGCCTTCCTCGAAGCTGAGAGAAGGGGAGAAGTAGACTTGAGCACCGGTGAAACTGGAGTTTTCTCCTTGGAAGGAGAACGACGAGGAGGCGGCTGCCTTGAAGCAGGAGGCACAGGAGTTTTCTCCCTTGGTTGGACAAGCGGCGTCGCGTTGGAATTATCCAGATTGGTAGACGCTCCTTTGGGAGACGGAGGAATCGAGGTCGTTTGCCTTGATTGCGCCTGGTACAACTTCCTGCTGAATAATAGAAGTCGACGCGCCAGTATTAGATGGAGGAGCAGGCGTTGATTTGTCTTGAAGACGTTCGCGTCGAGGTGTTTGACTAAGCCCGCGACTAAGAGCCATCGAAGGTGCACGCGATTGACGCTGATGCAGCGGAACGGAGGACGAGAGGAACCACCTGGATATCGTATTTGTCCTGCAAGAAAAAGGTCAACCAGATGAAGAGAGAGATGGAGTAGTCAACGCACGAAGAGAACCAACATAGCATTGAACTCTGCTCGTGCTTGAGATACTGAGCTTCCGAGGAAAGTCTTGAAGGCACGACAGTGCAGCAAATTCAACCTGCGACCAATCGTCTTCGTCCACATCTTCTACGGCGCTCCAAGTCGTATCACAAATCACCCAGTTGGAGTGGGCGTTGAGCAACCATGCGTCGACCTCAGCGGAATCCCAAGTGTTTGTTGGAGGATTGGCGCCGAGCTCCGTTAACTTTTGAGCAGAGTCGTGATAGCTTGGACCAAAGTCTTGCTCAGTCATGGCGGAAATCAATGTCGATGCATGCTAGCGAACGAAAGCACTGAAAGTTCCTTCAGTAAAACTACAGGCTACCGTCAAAACAAAGAACTTACCTCAAGAGGAGGAAGAGCGTCTTTGTGAGGCTCTAATACAAGGAAACACGCGTCGAAGTCAGCACAGACGATGAGCAAGCGCACAGAGGACGGTACCCACTAGTACGCGGTGGGGAGCGTAAAGAGAAGTTCCACCAACGCGAAATTTCTCTAAGTTCACCTTACCACGCGGCACAGAAGCCATGTGTGCCTTTCACCTTTCACAGTGAAGGTACTATGTGGAACTTAGAAGAAATACGAGACCGAGCCCGTATGGAATACCGCTTCTTCGGGATCTATTTATAGGTCACCGACGCGTCTTTGGCATTACCGTAGCCATTAACAGTCTTATCACACAGCCACATCTTATCTCTTGACGACAAGCACCCTAAACCCTGACTTCTCATGGGAATATCGATTATATCGCCAGCAACAAATGTTACGGAGTAACATAATAAAAGTCTAGGGGGGATGATGAGCCTCAAGGCTCTGTATGCTCAGAATTCGCGGATTTTAGCATTATAATAAATGCCTTGTCCACTTAGCGGACTTTCACTAAAGTCAACGATTGCAATCACGGCAATACCCACTCTTACCTGCCAACTATCCTTCCCAGCTCGTATTCCGTATCAATATGCGCCACTTCATTAATGCCGCCAGGCACCTGATTGCAGATCTCACTGGATTTAGGACCATCATTGATCGCCCAGCACAGCCATCGATGACATCAGCATCAAGCAGTCACTTAATAGAATGCCGCAGTCCAAAGTACCTATTCCACGGCAAAAGACTTGATACCGTGACCTTTCCACCAGCTTTACTAAGGCTGTTACAACGCCAAGATAATGCCGCACGCATCTACTTCAGTGTACTACCTTCAGTGTACTTTGCCGCAGCAACACAGCAGCCCAAGAGTCCGTATGTCGGGGGAATTCTTTCTGATCACTAAGTCTATACGCGGTAAAACCATGTGGGTGCTGTTACTTTAGAACTCTGGGAGCACACGTTTTGTATCATTTCTTACCAATCGATGTACTAAGGACTTACTAAGGACTCGTTTCAAGTATTCTAATTTTATTCCGGACTTGTAGTATAAAAGCTAGTGTAGTAGTAGTTGCTAGACGAAAGTTACTGGACACTAGCCATCATCCATGTTATCGACCACCGTTATCGCTTGTACTCGCTAGGAGATAGACAATAACAACATAGTCACTCCAAGTTATACTCTCTGTCACGGCTTTTCTTCTAACGGTATTGGTGTACGCTCATATTGCGCCAATACACGGAATTTGGTGTCCACAACTTGCTTTTATCTTTTAAATCCGCCAGCATCGCTTCACTTTCACCAGCCAGGATCGTTTTCATCAGTTTTCACCTTCTACGTCGCCATCGTTTTACCCAGTTCAGTTCAGGATCGTTACGTCCCCGTGTGGACTCAGATTAGGATCGTTATTGCCGCCAGCAGCATCTGTCACGGAATTTCGGTCGACAGCTTCAGTATAGGATCATCAGTCATGGTATTTGGTATCTTGCCGTCAGTTTCAGTATAGGATAGTCTCTGTGTAGACTCAGGATTAGTATCAGTTTCGTTTTGCCGTCGTTAACCTCAGTATAGTTTCAGTTTCAGTCCAGCCCAGTCCCAGCCATCGTTTTGCCGTCACTAGTTCCCCCTCATATCATCGCCAGCCAGTCTTATCTTCGTTTTACTGCCAGTTTCTCGTTTCTCGACTACAGTCTTCGTCTCTTGCCGTCACGGTATTTGTTATCTTGCCAACGGTATTTCTCTTTGACGGCATTTTCTCTAATTCTGTCAACATCGCCCACGGCTTTTACTAGTTAAATTGCCGTCACTTCGTTCACGGTTTGCCGGTATTCCCAGTTATACCGGATTCCGTTCCTTCTCGTCTATCGAGACCCCTTCCGGCTTACAGCCAACGTTTTCTAGTACTCGATCGTTAAGGGTACTACTTCGCTGACTGAAAAGTCGCAGTGTATACTTGCGTTCTTGAGGAATTCATCGCACGGAGGTGCACCGAAACACTCGCACAACAACAAAGCCTTTATTGCCGCTACGCGCCATTTGCCGTGAACTCCTCTAGAGTTTTGGTTTTTGCCGTTGCCACGGAAGTTTAGGCTCATCACCGGTTTCTTCTCCATCGCGCGATATCGGAATCGGGGTCTCCGATTTCAGACTCGTAGGCCTGCCAGGCCCTGTGACGGGACTCAAGATTCATCCCGGCTTGCTCGGCGAGAGCCGAATATCGGAGGGCAGCTGCTCGCTGCCTGTTCTCGACCTCTGCGCGAGTGGCGTTGGGCTCGAGGGGGAGGTCGTACCACCCGTCGGGTCCGACGAGGGCTGCCATTTCAGCTCGCTTGGTGCGACGCTCCGCCGCTCTTGCTCGCTCCACTCTGGCCTCAGCTTCTGGGGACTCCCGGGCATCTCGAGGGAGCTGGAGCTGCTCGACGAGCGTGTGATAGAGGAGCGTCCAAGGACGCTGGGTTTCGGGGACAGGATCGGCGAACGCTCTTCTCGCAACGGACGGTTCCCAGTCGGAGACTCCGGCGAGTCGCTCGGAAACAGTAACGTCTCCAAGTTCCTCGGCGTCAAGATCTGGGAACTCGCTCCAAAGCTCCCCACTCATCGGCTCGTGCGAGGTGTCGGCGGGGACGATCGTGGGGGTCTCGGGCCCCGGAGTGATCGAGTCGGACTCTCTTCTGGTCAGGATTCAGGCCACAGGAGTTTCTTCCCTCCTGTCGGCGTAGGCCCAGCCTGTCCTTGGATGCCAGCTGACTGGCTCCCCTTGATCGGTTGGCCAGGACCCTGAAACAAGGTGTGGCTCATTTGAATGGGTGGTAGCCGCGGAGGCTCCGAGGCCAAGCTCTCCGGAATCGCTGTCGTAGTCATCCTCTTGCCTCTGTATAAACCTTCTTTGCTCTGCTCCGAGGTCTGGGTCTCCCCAGTTGGCGTCCTTCCACTTGTGGGAGGATCTTCCACTCCAATTGTCTCCGGTATAGGTTTCATCTTCCTCCTCGTTCGGGTAGAGGTCGCCGAGGAGGTCGTCGAGGCGGGTTCTCTCCCACTCGGAGAGCTCGTCCCCTTCGAACTCGGTGTCAGGGCTTTCTTCGCCCGCGACCAGATGCCTGGTGCCTTGTCCTCGGCTTCTGTCGGGGCTTGGCTCGCCCTCGACTGGAGACTGGTCGAAGAGGCCTGGTAGGGGCGAGTCTCCTCTGTCGAGGAGTACGCCCCGGGTGTCAGTGATGTCGACGGAGTCGGTTGACTCGTCGGTAGCGCTTCTGTAGGAGTCGGTGCTCGACTCTGAGGATCGCGAGCTGGGTCGCGACGATCCGTAGAGGGACTCTCCATATAGAGAGGGTAGTTCTGGCTGAGGGGGCAGGGTCTGTTGAGAGGCCGCGGGGATGTCGATCACCTGTGGAGGGTATGCGGGCACGCTGGGGACGTAATGGAAGGGGAGTTGTGGTCGAACCCTTCTCTGTTGTCGACAACAGCGGAGTGTGTAGTATAAAGAAATGGACAAGAAAAAGGCGATAAAAGTTACGAAGATTGCGGGAATGGCGTCGGACCAGGGCATCCGTAAGTGAATCTATCCTCTGCGTAGGTCGACGATTGACCATGCAAGCTGGTAGACCGCGAGGATGGTAAGGACGACAAGAAGAGCGATGATCAAGCTAAGGTCGGTCTCGTAGTTGGAGCCGTTCATTAACAAGATGTCGCACGTTTCAGGTTCGGAGGTACTCGTCAATACCAACAATAGGATTGTTAGTATTGAAGCGAGCTGGAGGGCGAGGACAAAGGGTTGCGTGTTTTTAAAAGAGGCGTAGGAATCCAGTCCAGATGAGCAGGAGTAGTCCTGCGAATATCGGGAATGGGATGTATACGCAGATAAGGATGGTTCGAAGGATGGTTGCTATAACCAATTCAAGAGGGTCGTCGAGGAGAAATTGGAATATCCAATTCTCGAGGATAAAGATAACAATGAGATATAAAATGTTGGGCAACGGTGCGTCGTTGGGCAACTGAAGACGAGCTTCGGCTAAATGTTAGCCACTAACTCAAATCGACTTAGATCGTGCTAGGATCCCTACTCGCACTTCGGTAGGAGATACTTTAGCAAGTCAAAGGCAACGTAAGTCGATGGGACAGATAGTCACGAAGGACGGAGTTCGATGTTAGGTAGAATTAACCTTAGCCGAAGCTGGGGTTCAGACCAGCTGAGGCTCTACTTAAATACACGTGAGTATTCTAAAAATACTACTGCGCAGTCAGTCCGTGATGATCGCGTGTTGCGTAATCTGGCTGACTGAAGAAAAGAAAAGAAAAGAAAAGAAAAAGAAAAAGAAAAGAATAATCGTAACAACCTACAAAGTCGAAACCCATTGACTCCCAAGGGAAGGTCGGCACCTTCAGTGGGTTCAGCAAGCCATACGGCTTCTGATTAGTAGGTTTACTCCGTTTACACATTGAACAGGACTCACAATAGGCCTGAGTATCCCTCGCGATACTCTTCCACCAGACATGGTCTCTGAGGTAGGCCAACGTCTTTGAAGATCCGAGGTGGGCCACCAGAGAGTGAGCCTCACTGATCACGATCTCTCGTAAATCACGTTCATGTACGCGAACGCTCTCTGGGATGCAGAGGAGCTTGCGACCTCCCTCGCATAGGTAAACTAGTCCATTCTCCACTGAAAAGTTCTTGAAGTGGGATGGAGAGGCCAATATTTTGGATAGGGTAGTATCACTACGGGCGTTGGCATGTATAACGGGGAGCAAGTCGATTCCTAGTAATCGTGAGGAAACAAGGCCAGTGAGGGACGACAGCGAGGAACTCGCTAAGGTCGTGTCAGGGCCCGGCACAGCCCCAGCCGCCGGTAACTCTGAATCCGGTATAGCCGGGTCTCCAATCGGGCCACGTTGCACGTGTGGCTGTGCGACCACCTCGTCATTGTCTGACGTCGATGGTCCCATGGCAGGCGCGCCCTCCGTTACAACGCCAACTTCGTTGTGCATTGACGATTCCACCTCATCACTGCTACTACCGAGCGTGGTATCCGAGCTCTCAGGATCCTCAGACGGCCTGGGGCCATGTAATACAAATCTCTTATCCACCATCCGTTTTGTGAACGCTGAGGACGACTCGTTCACGTGAATTTTGGGTTTCAAATTCCACTTAGGCTTAGCACCAGAGCCCATACGTGTCAACATGATTGCGTTTGCTTCAAGACCAGTCAACACGGGTGTGGTTACTTCAAGATGAGTGGGATCCGAGGGAGGATGGTCCTCATCGTGTTGGGGGAACTCGGAGGGTGCACGTACGGTACCAAGAGATTCGTTTGAGTACAAATGAGACAGGGCATCTGTGAGTACGTTCTCAGTTCCAGGAACGTATATCACCTCAAAACTGAAATCAGACAGTAGTTCCATCCAACGAGCCTGCCGTCCTGACAGGTTTCGCTGGTTTAACAGGTGAATTAGTCCTTTGTGATCAGTGTACCACCTGAAGTGACACCCTAGCAGTATATCACGGTGTCGGCGCATTGTCTCTACCCCCGCGAACATCTCTTGTTCATGTATGGGGTAGTTTTGTTGCACGGAGTTCAGCTTTGCAGAGAAAAATGCTGCTACCTTCGCATTCTTCCAGTCATTGCCCTGGCTAACTACGCCAGCAATCCCGGTACTACTAGCATCAGTTACGACGTTTATCGTCGGTGCATCCTTGGAGTAATTGAGGGGAACCCGGTGGTTCTCTCGCCATCGATGTACATAATCCTTTACTTGTTCGAAGGCTCGCTGATGTGTCTCAGTCCAATTCCAAGGTACCATGGCTCCAGTCAAGGTGTGCAGTACTCCCATGGGTACCCGGACACGGTCTACGTTGTCAGCGAGATATCCTACTGACCCAAGAAATCCACTCAGCAGCTCGCGGTTCGTCGGCACCTTCCAATTTAGTACAGTGTCGACTTTCGAAGGATCCATCTTGATTCCTTTGTCGTTTACGATATGCCCCAAGATATGCAATTCTCGTGCCAGGATTTGGCACTTCTTCTCACTAAGGTAAAGTCGTTGCTCTTTGAGGATGTCGAATATAAGCTCACAGTGTCTTGCGTGCTCTTCAATAGTATCTGAATATACAATAATATCATCCAAGTAAACGTCCATGAAGACACCGATATACGGTGAAAATAGGTGATTCATCAAGGCTTGACAGGTGGCTGGTGCATTGCAATCGCCTTGCTGCATTACAAGACTTATCATATTTCCATCAGGTGTAGTCACGGCTGTACGGTCAAGGTGCTCCGTGATTATGCGAATCTGTTCATACGCTGCTTGTAAATCAAACAAGGACCGATAACGCCTGCCTGCCACTCGTCGGAGGATCCCATCAATAGAGGCTAGCGGCGCTACCATTTTACGCGTGTTAGCATTTCGCTCACGCAAATCAAAAACAGTGCGTAATTCCGGCATATTCTTGGGCTTATTGGGCTTAAAGATACATAACATAGGGACCGTATTACGAGCTGTGGTCACCTTCCAATGACCTGTAGCCAGATAATCTCTCTTCTTCTCAATCCATTGTCCGAGCAAGGGTTCAGGGCATTTGGATGGCCGCCAGTGGTAGGTTTTATTTTCATCAATCAGAGGGATTTCATGATTAATAGGTCTGAATGGGGGTAACGGAGCTTTTGCTGCGTCGTCAAACAATCCTCGGGCCCGAGCAGATTCCCGGATAATGTTCCGGACGTCAGAGATAGCCTCTTCTGCCAGTTCGATTGAACGAGATGCTAGCTCACTAACATTGGAGCCTTCGATAGGTAGGCTCCCCTCACTTCCGATATGGATTATGTTCTCATTCATCCCCATAGTTACCTTATGCTGAAATAGGAACGGCGCCCCAAGTATTACATCGTAACTTCCAAGATTCACAATATCGAAATATCTTTGTTCATCAATACCTTGATATTGAAATCTAGGCTTTGTACCATAATTAATCTTCGAACGTGAACCTTGCACTGCAAGGTGCAGTGAGATGGGCTTCTCAAGTTCAATTTTCTTCAAGTTTAATTGGTCTGCCAACGTCGTCGACATGAAATCAGACAACGATCCTGAGTCAAGCAATGCTCGAGCTTTATGACCTTCAATAAAAACGTCTACTATCATTGGCTTTGGGACTAGTCGAGTAAAGTCGCGAGGGACGCCTGCATTACGTTGGATAGCGGTAAGCTTATCTCACTTATAGCCTACATGTCCAAGGTATAAGCCGGCTAGTCTCCTGCGGGTTTTACATGTTACGGAATCTCCTACGTTCTCGCCCTCCAGGCCAGCGAGACCAACTTTTCAACCAGACCAACAGCAGGTACGTAGTTGTGTCTTCTCCCAGCGTTGAACTCGTGCCAACCACCAGTTGTACAGCCGGAACTTCGGGTGTAAGGCCATCACACGAGGCAGACGAAACTCGTGCCCAAGAACACGATCCTTTACGTGGAAAACGTTCGGGGATTTGTACGAAACTGTAAATCTTTTTGCTAGACCATCGAACTCATCGTTAAACCCATTGTCCAGGTATTCCTCAATGAACATGGCCATTAGATCCTTCCCCAAGGGAGGAGGTAGTTCAACCGATGGGATACAGTACGTCTGAATGAGGTATGACCTGTACCAAGAAACCATGTCACCGTACTGAACCACATTCCCAGGTACCAGTACTTCGTCCTGCTCGTCTCGTAGGGAGTCGAACAAGACAAAATTTACACCTTTTGTACGGTACATGCTGAACCGTGGATTCCCGCCCTCCATGCCTCCGTGACCACCTAATGCAAGTGTATCTGGCCAGTTGGTCTCGGCATTCATACGCCAAGTCCACCACTCATCTAGCATGTCGCCCATGGGCTGGTCAAGCCACAACTCAGCATCCGTAGGAGTCCACGAATGACTAGATATGTCGTCCACACCGTCGTCATTAAGCTCCAAACCAATACTGTTGAGTTCGAAGCTAGTGGATCTATCCGCGGCCTTAGACAAGCGATCCGCTTCCTTCAACTTGAACTGGATATTCGAGGAGGACATCATGGGAGGCTTCCTTCGACCAGGAGGACCAGAACGCGAGCCAGAGGCTACAGCATTACCCTCAGGGCACTGTCGTGAGGTGTGTCCGACCTTTCCACAACGGAAACACCTCCCTTCAGCCAGGTATTCATCACGTTGCTTCTTATCCAACTTGTGCTCATGCCAGGGGGACTTTTTATCCACAACAGGCTTTTCCCAATTACGAACAGGCCCTTTACGTGGAATGCCTGACAATTCACGTAGTTCGTCATTGAAGCTTTGACGTGCAGGTTTGGGAGTATGATCCTGCTTCGAGCGAGGTATGTCGTTCCATTTATTCCGCTCCGTCGTCTCATTGGTGCGACGGTTCTTGGCACGGCGGTTATGTTCATAGTCCCCACGAGACTTCCCTTCATCTCTACGCTGAGTGATGTCAAGGATTTCAGCCATATCAACAATCTCGTGCCACGTATTGATTTCCTCATCGTAGAAACAATGACTCAGCTCCTCCCGGAGATCGCACCGTAACCCATACCACAAGCGGAGCACTTGAGTACGTTCTGACTCATCTCCGAGCATATGGTAGTGTCCCTTCAGCTCATGAGCATACGCACGTACATCACGATCACCCTGGAAGCACTGCCTGATTCTTCGACGAACCTTAGCCCGGAAATCCCGAGGGAAGCAGTAATTAAACATCTCCCAGAAGAAGGTAGTTAAATCCCATTCGTTGTAATTCATACTAACGCTTTGGTCATAGAAATCACGGGCCTTGCCCTCAAGGTAACGAGAAATCCGAAAAACCTTGTCCTCGTCTTTAACGTTTCCCATCTTCAGATACTGATCACATTCCTGAATAAAACATGCAACTAACTTCGGGTCATCACTACCATTGTACGTACATGGCAGGATTGGCTTCTCCCATCGGTCACGAGAATGAGAACGGGAACGGCGTGATGATTTCTTCTTCTTGTGATGCTTCTTCTTACGGCGCTCATTCCCAGAGCTAGACTCATCATCCGAAGAAGAGGATGAAGAAGAAGAAGAATCATCAGGCTCATCGGCAGGTGTGTTAACCGGTTCTGCACTGCCAACAGACTTTTTCAAAGCTCTCCCCAGGTAACTATTCGGAGCAACTTGATCTGCTGCGAAGGCTGGTCCACACCGAACGTTGGGTGTTTCCTGATGCTTGCTGCCTCGCATGGCATTCTGTGCAACACCAATCATATGCCGCATATCAATGTGGGGGTTACCTATCACATTGTTAGAACCTGATAGTGGGGTGTTGAGATAAGCGGTAATTCTCCAGCCGCTCACCCGGATATAGCAGGGAACCCTCGCAAACAGGCGAGGGTCATCGTCGTTCGTCTACCTATTTATCTACATGCTGTGTACACTAATAGAAGCAATATGATGTAATAAGGAAAGCCGAGGAGGAGAACAGATGAACGGTGCTTCCTACTGAAGATCCCGACGTCGACTGCACCATGATGTGCGACACTTGACATTCCAACACACCCCCGCAAGTTCGTGCATCAATACCAAGAAAAGAAGAGAAAAATGAGAGGAGAAAACATACAATGTACACCCCTGGAAGGTGAACACCGTGGTGGGAAAGAGTAACCTAGAAAGTGACATCGGAGTCACTCTCATAAGCCAACCCGGCGAAGTCCGCTGCCACAGTCTTCCCTTTCTTCGACTTCCGCCACTTCGCCCTCTCCTCACAATCCGCCTTCAAATGCCCGGCCTTATCGCAGAAAAAGCAAGTGAGCTCGACTTGACTGTTTCCCTTCAGGCCCCTGGATGCCTTGCCACCGCGAAAGGCGACTGCCGCAACTTCATCATCATCACCTATCCCATCCTTATCCTTCTCCGAACGTTCAGGAGCAAGCGACGCTTGGCACGTTTCTTTGTTCAGCAAGCGAATAATCACGTTCGAGAGTGTGAGCTGGTCAGGAGGGGTCGCATCAAAGTTGATAATGACATTTTCGTAGGAAGGGGGGAGTCCCATGGTGAGTGCGAGGATTAGATCTTGGTCGCTGACGTCGATACCGGCTAGTTCCATCGCCTTCACCATTCGCCTGATCTTTCCAACCCAAGCCTCCATGCCCTGGCCCTCAAGCATCTTCGCCGTCAAGAACTTCCTTCGCAAAGACAAGCTCGTTGCAAAGCCCTGTGCACGATGCACAGTCTGCAAGTTCCCCCAAATCTCCCGTGGGTCCTTCGAGTCCATGTGCGCCAGCTGCCCGACATCCACCCTCAAAATCATCTCGGCCCTAGCCTCCGCCATCTTCTGCTTATCCCGTGCCTTCAACTTCGTCGTGATCTCCACCAAGATCTCTGACTCCGACTTCCCATCTCCATCAACCTCAATCTCGACAATGTCGGTCCAGAGCTTCCGACGCGTGAGCTCGGCCTCCATCATCACTCGCCATTCCGCAAAGTTTCTGACCGATAACTTGGGAAAACGCGCACCAAACAACTCGTCCAACATTTTGCTCTATAGGTGATCTCGACGCGGCAAACAACGAATGTGGAGAGCAAAAAACGAACAACTGGACCGTCTCGTGGACCAGAAAAGCGAACAGCCGGACCGTCTCGTGGACCAGCAAAGCGAACGACCAGACCGTCTCGTGGTCTAGCAAGTGACAAAGGTGATCTCGACACCAGTGTCAGGGTGGCGGTGTAGCGATAGTCTCGAGAGTCAGCACAGAGAACGAGAGTGACAAGGACTGTGGGTTATGCTGCCTGTTTGTGTTGAGATAAGCGGTAATTCTCCAGCCGCTCACCCGAATATAGCAGGGAACCCTCGCAAACAGGCGAGGGTCATCGTCGTTCGTCTACCTATTTATCTACATGCCGTGTACACTAATAGAAGCAATATGATGTAATAAGGAAAGCCGAGGAGGAGAACAGATGAACGGTGCTTCCTACTGAAGATCCCGACGTCGACTGCACCATGATGCGCGACACTTGACATTCCAACATGGGGACCATCCCCGCAAACCACCAAGACTACTAGCCTTCAGGATTGAAGGGCTCGATGACTTGGAATGCACTTTTTGGTTGCCCAAAGTTGCATCGAACATCTCTTCGGTCTTGACATCCTCCACGATCCTAACCTTCTTTACAGGCTTCGAGATCGGGGTGCTGGTAATCGGTGGGGTAAAGTTCACGGCCTCTCCATCGCCCGAAACCTCACCCTTCATTACAGGGGTGGAGGTATGGAATACTTCAGGTTCCACATTGGAAGAACCACCAATCTGGCTGTCAGGTTTGGCAGAAGAACACTTGCGTGCCTTCCACGATCTCATGACATCTTCATAGATCGCCTTTTGCACTTCGGGATCCTCGTCCTTCAAGAAATCGAAGTTCTCCCAAGCATGGCGCTGATTCTCAGGATCCAATTCCTCATTGTCAATCCCTGGAATTCCAGTGTCGCGAAAATCACGAACCTTTCCTTTGTTGATAAAAGGCTTTTCAGCAGGTATTTCATTTCCTGCCTCATGTTCGGTATCTGACTCTGAGTTCGACACATTTTCAGCTTGCATAGCTCCAGCCTGAGGTTCGAGTTGAGCTGCCTCTGCCGCAGCCTCTTGTTCCCTTCGGACTTGACTCGGAATATTGAGAAATTGCTTTTCAAAATGCTTCTGGCGTACGTCATGTACAAATTTAACGGTATTCTCAATAGTGACCTTATTTTCATCAACATCTGAATCAGATAAAATTTCATATCTATTTTTCGTGCTAGCAGTAAACCCGGAGGTTTTCGAACCGGGGTCCGGGGAAGGGGTACGTCTACCCTTCTTCTTCCCCACAGTCTCCCATCCCATAACTTCGCTAGGGTGGAGAACGACAGAATTGTCATCGAGATCCAGAAGATCTACGTCCAACGCGGTTTGAAAACCCGTGGAATTCGGCTCATTCGCAGTAACACGACCGCCATACTGGCTAGGAAGGTTGAAGTCCTCGGATGCGACAGACTCCTCCTTCACAGGCCAAGAGGATAATCCCTTCTCGTCTATGGAGACAGGGCCCGAGCTTCTCGCGCTGGTGTCAGGCACGAGGCTCGCAATGCTAGTAAGGGGGCTTTCCATGTCCCCCAAAAGGTCAGCATTATTTTTAGATTGAATAGACGGCAACTCAGCGGAAACGGCAGGTGCCTTTTTATTGCCCTGAAGCGGGAGCCCCTGAGCAAACGGAGCAACCCCTTTCGAACGGGTAAACGGTGCCATAGATGCACAAGCGAGAAGAAAAAATTGAAGCGAGTTTAGAGAGGTAGAAGAAGCAAGAGGTTCGGAATTTTGGAGTGGCGAGGCGAAGTCGTGCGGAGATCCGGGTGATCAAGCCAGAGGGTTCCAATCGACGAGGCCTTGCCGGTAAGGCTTTTTTTTTGTTTTTCGAAGTCGAGGTTTGTTGAATTCGAGGTTCTTGTAGGTCAAAAATATGTGACGGTACTGTGACAGGAAGTCGGCAGTAACGGCACACGAGAGTTAGACGAAGCAGAGAGTAGTCGAACGGAGGAAAGACCAGGTGAAAAGGACCTCTATTCGAGTAGTTCTAAGGAGTACGTAGGAGTATTTTAGGTCTTATATACGAGTAGGATAGGGTCTAATCTATAAAGAGAACATGGCTAAAGTAAAAGGAAAGGCGGGATAAGTAATAGAGATGCGGGATCACCGCAGTAAAGTAAAAGAGTAGAATAGTAAGTAGGTAATGGTAAAGATAAGATAGGGATAAAGAGAACGAGAGTACCGGCACAACGTGCCGGCACGAATCTCCTACACGGGTCCAGCGAATGCATAGAGTTTTGTCCTCCTTGCCAACTCCGCGTACATTATTCCTACCATGCAGAATACGGCATGTTTCAATGAGGATCATGAAGTTTGAAGGGAAGAACTTGTAGCTCCACCACGTGCAACCTCGGAAAATAGCGAACCACCGACCTTGAATCCTCTCGACATTTGAAAATTGAAGACTCCCCTGTTCTCTAGTACGTTTTCAAAGCTTCCGTGACACACAAGAGTTGTTCATCCGACTTATAACAAGTACTAACCAGTGTCTGAAGGCGCCAGGTCAAAAATCAGGATTCGTAACCAGTACGCTACTATACATCAAGCTATAAAGTAGCAATAAGTTGTTGTATCGCACGGAAGAACAATACAAAAGGTACCATAGATGGTAGATAATTTCACTATACGCTAACATGTAGGATCATTAGTACGTTTAACGTAACCATGGAAAGCGAAAAACAGACACTCCATTCATTCAAGTTGCATCAAACACCTGGCTCATCTCCTCGACTCTATATCTTTGTCCAGACTCGCACTTTCAGTATGTATAAGAGATTGAGACCCCACAGTTATTGTGATATCATCGGGATCTTGAATAGGAACTTGGGGTGCTGTGGTCATGGATATAGTACCTGTCGCAAAACGGGGAAGAGACTCTGCACCCGACACACTCATCTCCGTGGTTGCCTGTTGCTCCTCCGACCGTCTGCTACCTGCAGACCATATAGTGGCAAGCAACACAGCAATAATTTCGAAATATATGTTGGACATGATGATGTATGTGGCGTCCAAAAAAAGATAAGCGTCGAAAGCAAGAATGGACTGGACAAATGAAAGCATGACCGGGAAGACGAAGTTAGAGACGGAGATCCAGAACAAGGTACTGAGGCGTTCGGAGTATTTCCCTTAAAAATTCTCAATAATCGACTTTTAACACACTTCTACACGACTTACTGGTGGGACGTTTACTTCTGGCGCATTCGATCCGACCATTTACACGACGACTGCTTCTAAGGCAGTAAAGAAAGAGTGCCGAAGCATATCTGACGCCCAATGTCAAATCTTGCCAATACAGATCATATAGCTACCTACGCGTTGTCGAACATTTGCAGAGACCATTCAATCTTGTCACAGGGGAAGTCCCACGACTGTTGTGCAACAACAATAGGGTTACCCCCGGCTAGGATGTCCGGAAACCATATTCCCCAGAAAACCAAAATGTTGGCTAGTCGAGCGACTTTCAAGCAACACAATGGGATGTAAACGATCGCGAGAGTCAAACGAGGTGTTGATTTGAGGGGGTACACAGTCATCACTCTGAGTACCAAGATCGACTCCGTGAAGAGGGGCAGAGCATTGATAAAAACTGCTTGTGTGATGACAGGTGCCCTGGGATTATTATATCCGGAGACAGGATTGCCGTAACCTATGACATTCGTAAGTTACGCCGCTTAGCAGTATATGGAAGGCAATCACACTCACCCCGTTATAATAAGCCAGAACACCCAAGGCTAGCCCCATGATAATGGATACAACATTTAACATGAAAATTGGCGTTCTCCTCAGCGACCTGGAGGAGAACAGAAATAAGGCAAAGAGAAGCGGAACCAAGGCTGAAGACCAGGCTGAGCATAGAAGCATCAGTTTAAGAGACGGGCGAATGACTGCGAGATAGTTAAATCCAGCTGGAGGCGGGGGGTAACTTAAAATCGAAGAGGAGTGCATTGCGGGGACCGCTGGCTCTGGATCATCCAAGTACGATTCATTTTATAAAACCAAAGATAGTGTGCTTCATGGACTGCGTTTTGATGTCGATAATTGGTGAGTCGGATCGCATCGCTACCCCCACTTCCGTCAATCTTGTTGTGATCTATGTTGGAAGATGAAACGAAGATGGGATGGGGTACGTGTAGCAGTGGCTTGCACCAGTCCTGGCGTCTGACTTCATTACCAGCAAGTCACTATCGTAAAAGTAAGATGATGTTGACGAGGCGTACCCAAGGTTGTAACCTGGTAGGGAAGATGCATGCCCAGGACCTGGTACTGTTCTCAGGCTCAGACACGGAGAATAAGGACGCACGAGCCCGGATTCTGTTCCTGGTTCAAATTCAGATGGGCCGTACTGGTCTGGATGATCGGGCAGCTCAGACATCATACCCATAAAAAGGTCGCGACTATCCAACCGGATGGTATTCCCATTCCGTTCAGTCTTGTCCCGTAGCGGCGAGTCAGCAAGCACTGCATAGGCTAAGCAAAGGTGCTGCAGGATCCGTCTTGGCATGACCTGCCGGGTAGTTGTTGATGTGACACGTTGCAAACCTTCTGATAATCTTCGTGATCTTGATACGGAGGCTAACATGTCCCCAGCCGGCTATGCACCTGTCCTCTACGAGACAGATTATCTCAGGCTCGTGGAAAGTTCACGCACAAAGCCCGTGCTCAAAACGAAGAAACGCCGCACTTTGACGAGCCGAAATCCAAGATTAGGACGGATGGACAGGTATGCATTCAACTGAACGTATCTTATTTCGACACCAAAGCAAAAAGTTCAACAGATGGCCACACGCCAAACCAAGCTGCCTTCCCTAAGTCCAATCCGGTCTACCGTTTTCCTTTCCTTTCCTACACGTATTCTTATGCACCCCGGCGTATTTAGTCTGCGAAACTGGAGTAGAAAACGAGGAAGAAACGGTATTTGAATTGATACGACGGGTAGCAAGCGGAGCGGAGCGAATTCGGTTCTTGTTAGGCGCAGATTTCAAGGAAGCTCCAGATTTCTTCTTTCGAATGGCTGGACGAGGAGCAGGCGTCGGTGAACTAAGTTCAGGCTTCTGTGCGGAACAGAGGATGACGGCAGGCGACATAAGTAGCGACGGCGTTTCCAGAGTATGCGTCTTGTTTAGACGCAAAGGAGAAATTCTTGACGAGGGAATACCGCTCGAAGCCGAAGGAGTAGCTTGAATGCGAACTGGAATACGAGAAACAAACGTGTCACGGCTGATCCTTGGCCGCGACCGAGGTCTGTCCTCAAAGACGGAAAACTTCGTGGCAGAATATGCCTATGTATGCCGACCTCTTTTCAGAAAACACGTACAAGAAAATGACAGATAAAAAAACTCGCCTGTTTCTTGTCTTTGCGCTCGGTTTTCCCATTGAGACTCATCGATTGGGACTTCTTCAAAAGGGCGGAGTACAACCTCTGTAACCGCTTGTACTCTTCTTCTCTAACCAGGGGCTTCCTTCCTTAGCTTCTCATTTTCCCTTTCCAGACTACGCGACCGAAGCTCCCAGTCCACGTCAGACAGTTCAACAGACGGTGGTGGAAGGAGCAGTTCATCCGGGGGAGACGTTCGGTCGATAGAAAGCCTAGGAGCGGTCGACGAAGGAGTACCAAGACTGCAGGAGAGCACGAATTCTCGCGCGTGTCATCGATGTTTGACTTGAGCTTGCGTCCCTTCTTGGATGTGAGAAGACCTTTGATAGAGGCATGGACCTTCATTTGACAGAATAGAGAGGCAGAGAAGAGAACGAGAAAAAAAACAGTATGTACAGATGAAATAGCGTGGATAATGGCGGTATAGAGCAAAGTTTGGGGTGCCTCGACTCAAACATGACCAAACTCGAACTTGACGTCCTTCGCTTCTCGCCATCACCATCATCACAATGAGAACATATGGCGTGGGCCCGTGCGCTCAGGAAAAACCTGTCTATATGCG